>NC_057422.1:20745000-20982500 GCF_019457755.1 Venturia canescens | reverse complement strand
TTACAGTATAACAGCTGAAGAAGATAGCACGATAACGATACGCACGAGTAATAAAAAATATTACAAAAAAATTAGAGTGCCCGATTTAGAAAGGGTGGGACTGAAACCAGAGCAGGAACGGATATCGTGGACACATCAATTCAATACTTTGATAATAACTGTAAGTTTTTGGCATTCAAAATTAAAATTTTTTTCCTCCGTATTTGACATTTTTTGGATTTTCAGTACAAAAAGCCCCCACTCGTTTTGGATTTGGAGAAAAAAGTTCTTCAAGAAGTGCTTCAACTTAAGGCACTGAAAGACGGGGATGTTCAATGTCCTACCAGTTAAAACCATTGCGTGCTAATAATGTTATTCTGAAATATGTATGCATTATAAGTGATTATTACCATAAACTAAAATTGTAAGTTTTATAATTAAAAACTTCTATTTCTTTTTCCTCATTGCCTTCTTCAGAATGTTAATCCTATTCAATATAACTCAAGATGGTCAAAATAAAAATTTTCAGTAGTGGTCTAATGGCAGATGGAATTATAAAGGATAGATTTTCTAATCCCTTATTGCGAATTTTTCTGTGAATTCCCAGAGTTTCCCAGATATTTTCCAACTGTAGGTTTAAGAAAATGATTAAAGTTTCGATGATTTTCATATAAAAAGATAAGTAAAAATTTGGACCGAATTTTGAAAACGAACCAAGCTCGATAAGATAGGATCAAGCACCGCATATTTGTGGAAGTTTGAATTCAAATTATTAAATTTTTCGAAACAGAGTACATCAAGATTCAAATTTTTCGATAGCTTAATTTTTATGTACACACCCTATAACTTATCGAATATATATAACATAAAAAAGGACAGTACAGTTCACGACGTTATTTGACCACTGTATGGCTCCATCCGTAATTTACCGTTTAGCGTGTCAGTTGAAGGGAATTTTTGTATGATATGACCACACTTCCCCATCCCTGCAACATTCCATCTTGTTTCATCTACCACGACAGATAGGCTAATGTTTTCTAACCACACTGGACTGTGGTGGCAAGTTGGCACATTATTGGTTAGGTGGATAATCTGTTAAATAAGTTTTCATTCAATTTATACGGAGCGATGGTAAGTACGTTATTATAATGCTCGTGAATTGCCAAAGTAGACTAAAATTAATTTGCATTAGAGAATCATAATTTTTGTAGACTAATGTGCAATAATTGTGTGTGTGCGTGTGCGTGTGCTTGTATATACCCGTATATACATATTGATAATCACGGCTCTTTCATAACGAGTGGAAACAAATGCATTTTTTTGAGGGGGCTAACACTTGTTTGCGGTATCGTATTTTTCTAATTGTTATCATCATAAAACTGGCTGATCTTCGAATTCATTATAAGAATCAAAATTTATAACTTTCTTTGGAGAGTTGAAGCTTTGGGTGTATTATTGCACGCCCAATTTCGATTATAAGAATAACGAAGTACCTCGTAGAGGTAAGATCATCCTTGTCTAAAATAACAGTTTTCGGATATTGTTAAGACATGAGTTATTATATAGAAAAAAGATAAAAAGTTCAAAGATTTTTTCGATCATGCTTGAGGTTTTGGGTTTTTCGTTTGGAAAGTATGTTTAATTTCTCACGAGAGGTATAAGTTCACAAATTTATCAATACTTTCCATCGGATGGACCAACAATAATGAAAAATTTGTGTGCAGAGTATCTCGTTCCACTAGTGTAGCGCACGCTTGTTTTGAGTTGCTTTTATTCAGCATGGTGCTACCTGGAATCCCTGGTAGGTATCTTTATTCTTCTCGCAGCCAATGACGCCAGTCATGTCGAGTGTCGAGGAGCAGGACAAACTACTGGAAGATGCCATTGGTGTCGTCAAGGTACAAGCCTTCCAGATGAAACACTGTCTGGATCACAACAAACTCATGGATGCCTTGAAACATGCTTCAACCATGCTCGGTGAACTCAGAACTTCGCTGCTCAGTCCCAAGAGTTATTATGAATTATGTATCCTTTTGACAATTATACTTTTTCTAAAATATTTGCGAGTCAACAGTACATATTTCTCGGTAAAAAATTTCAGTGAATCGGAATCTCAGAATCTTGCTGTTGTTTAAAGATTCACAATGGATACGTATAGCTCCCTTCGAAAGTTTATAAATGTTTTCCAATAACTGCTAACTAAGTATTCTAACCAGTATGGGTCTTGTAATGTTCCTAATACACGTAAATTGTTCAGCAGATGAATTTCGTTTTTATTTTTTTTTAAATCTTAACTTTATTCTTACCCCAGAAAATCATTAATTTCATACATGTTTACAACACAGATTCTGAAGATTGTCTTCAAAAAAGTCAAAATCAAAAAACGAAATTCCAATTTAAACAAGAACTTCAAAAAATCTTTCGGCATAGTCCAAAAAATATTCTCACGAAATAAATTCATTCGCATGGATACAAGTACATGCTCTACCGTAATCCATGACTTATGATTAGAAAAAATGAACGTCCAGACCAATTTCCTTATAAATATGTATACTAGATATGGCAATTACGGACGAGCTGCGACATCTAGAGATATATTTACTAGACGAATTTCAGAAAGGCAGGAAGGTTGCAGATCTTTACGAACTTGTGCAATACGCAGGAAATATTGTTCCTCGTTTGTAAGTACTATTGTCGACCAATCTATTAACATTTTTTTTTTTTTTTTTTAAACCACTTGTATAAATTGAACAACACTGAGAATTGAAACTTTTTTCTTTATTTTAGGTATTTACTAATCACAGTGGGTTTGGTTTATATAAAGACTAACCCCTGTCTAAAGAGAGATTTATTACGAGATTTGGTAGAAATGTGCAGAGGGGTGCAACATCCATTGCGCGGTCTTTTTTTACGAAATTACTTGTTGCAATGCACACGAAACATATTGCCCGACGTTTCGGAAGGCGATGACGAAGAGGGAACAGTACGTTAGCGAGAACTCGAAATGCCAACAAATATACATTTATTCTATTGCAAAAATTTCGTGTTTCTAGTATATTTGTATTCAGGTTCGTGACAGTATTGACTTTGTCCTTATGAATTTCGCGGAGATGAATAAATTGTGGGTACGGATGCAGCATCAAGGACACAGTAGAGATCGAGAACGGAGGGAGCGGGAAAGAGAAGAATTAAAAATCCTCGTTGGAACGAATTTAGTTCGCTTGAGTCAATTGGAATCCGTTACACTAGACAAGTACAAGAAAGTAATGCATATTTCTTTTTTTTTTACTATGATATCAAACGCAATAAGTACAAGGGTGAAATAAATATTTCTTTTTCTATTTTTCCAGCTTACTGGGAATCTCAAAGTACATTTAATCGCACTTTTTTTTACATTGACCTATTAAATTGAACTCTTACTTTCAGCTCGTGCTCCCTGGAATTTTGGAGCAAGTTGTGAGTTGCAGAGATGCAATAGCTCAAGAATATTTGATGGAATGCATAATTCAGGTACATGATCATCAAAGACAAAAGGAAATACAGAAAATCGTATATTATTGAATGATTTCCCATGATCGTTTCTTCTTTCAGGTTTTCCCAGATGAATTTCACCTTCAAACATTGAACGCCTTTCTCAAATCTTGTGCAGAATTACACAATGGTGTTAACGTTAAAAATATAATAATATCGTTGATTGATCGTCTCGCAACTTTCAGTCAAAGATCCGACGGCGTCGGTGGTCCGGGTAGCCCGAGTCAAATTCCTGGAATTCCACAAGATGTTAAACTTTTCGATGTATTCAGTGATCAAGTTGCGACCATCATTCAGGTACGGGAACGACCATTCTTCTGGTTCTATTGATCTTCGTTAAAATTTCAATTTCTTATTTTGTTGTTTGAATAATTTAGCGAACGTTCAGTGATGACCAGGTACTACACTGCTCTTGACAGTCTGTGATGTTTACGAATAACAATCATTCTCTTACTCATCTAGTTTAAGTCTGAGAACGATTTCGCTTTTATTTAGTTTTTTTTTTTTTTTTTTATTCCCCAGAACTTCCCTACGTATGAATTGTGGTACGAAACGTATTTGAGGGTTTTGAAAAAAAAATCTGCAACTATCGCTATGACAAGCTGTCTCATTCTAAATTTTCGGTTTATCATTTATTTCAAAGATTTCTTTCCAAATTCCAATAATCACTCATCAAGTTCAATAATAATCGGTGCAACATTGAGCATTCCACTTCAATATCGTGTTTTTACGTTTCTTTTTCTCTTTTCCTTTATCCGGCGATAGTGTTCCGCTCTTGCTCTCTAAAACGGGTCAACGAATATCAGTGTTCTTGATAGATTAACGCATTGGACTCGATACGTGTTGGTATACAAAGGATGGTTGAGCTTTGGTGGGGCGAAAAATTGTATATAGCTCCTGTAAACTTGTTTCGTGCGTAGAATTCGGATTCTCTCAGTCTCAATCTTATTCCAAAGGGTAGTGAGATTGCGAATGTGTACAGCTTTTTTTTTTTTTTTTTTCTTTAAATTTTGTTGTGTTGTTAACTTCAAAACATATTTAATTCTAATAATTTGATTTTTTTTTCCAAAACTTACCATAAATTCGAATCGTTTTGATTTCGAACTTTTTTTTTTTAGACTAGACAAGACATGCCGCCTGAAGATATCGTCTCCTTACAAGTTGCCCTCATCAATTTGGCACATAAATGTTATCCTGAAAGAGTTGATTACGTTGATAAAGTATTATTCACGACCGTCCAAATATTCGAAAAACTCAACGTAGAGAAGTAAGTTTACACTTTACATCGCTTCTTTAATTTTTTTCCTTCTATAAAAAAATGTCTATAACTTTATTTAACATTTTCATGTATTAAATGTTTTTTTATCGATAGATTGGAATATAACAGTGCCGTGTCCCGAGAACTGGCCAGATTAATGAAAATTCCAGTGGACAATTATAAAAATATACTGACAGTATTGAAACTCGAGCATTTTGCACCTCTTCTCGAGTATTTCGATTATGAGGGCAGGAAACTTCTCGCCGTTTATATAATTACAAATATACTCGAGAATGAAACGCTCATACCGACCCAAGAACAGGTAGACGCCATACTTTCTGTCGTATCTCCTCTCGTTCAAGATCAACCGGATCAACCAAGTATCGAAGAAGATCCTGAAGATTTTGCTGAGGAGCAAGGACTCCTCGGGAGGCTTATACATCATTTCAAATCGGAAACTGCTGATCAACAGTACATGATACTTAGCGCGGCAAGGAAACACTTCAGTGCTGGAGGAAATAAGCGAATAAAATATACTCTTCCGCCTATCGTGTTTCAGGCTTATCAGCTCGCATTCACTTATAAAACTCTCAAAGATCAGGTCCGTAAAGTTATTTGTTTGTTCGTTTAATTCTTGAATAGAAATTTTCAGAACGTTGGAGCTAATACCGTTGATTCCTCTTACAAATTTGCTTGCAGGATGAAATGTGGCAGAAAAAATGTCAGAAAATATTCCAATTTTGTCACGCAACGATAACAGCGTTGATGAAAGCAGAACTTGCTGAATTGCCATTAAGGTTATTTCTTCAGGGAGCTCTTGCCATCGGCGAAATCAGGTTTGATAATTTCGAGATGGTAGCCTATGAATTTATGAGCCAAGCATTTTCGATATATGAAGATGAAATCAGCGACTCGAAGGCTCAGTTAGCAGCGATTACTCTCATTATCGCTACGTTCGAGCAGATGAGCTGTTTTGGTGAAGAAAATGCTGAACCGGTCAGAAATCAGTGTGCACTTTATGCGAGTAAATTGTTGAGAAAACCAGACCAGTGCAGAGGAGTCGCAACGTGTTCCCACATTTTCTGGTCTGGTAAATCGTTGGCAACAGGAGGAAAAGAGGTAATTTTTTTATCGCGAAAACATTCTAAAAACAACTTTTCGTTTAAAATTAAGAGTGAACTTTAATTAAACCCACTCAGAGTTTTTCTTTGCAACATTAACTTATTTTATTTCTGATTAAACAGATGCAAGATGGTAACAAAGTGTTGGATTGTTTAAAAAAAGGTATTCGAATTGCAAGCCAGTGCATGGACACCTCTGTGCAAGTGCAATTGTACGTTGAGCTGCTCAACCATTATATTTACTTTTACGAAAAGGAAAACTCATCAGTAAGTTTTGATCTACGTCAGAAAATCTCTAAAAAAATAAACGCTACTTCGAATAATTTTTTGATATGTAATTGTTTTTCTTTAGGTCACAGTGCAAATACTTAATCAAGTCATAGCAAAAATAAAGGAAGAATTGCCTAATCTTGGGGTGAGCGAAGAAACCGAACAGATACAAAAACACCTTGCTAACACTTTGGAACATCTTCGAAATCGCATGAAGTGTTCTGATTCTGAAGGAGGAATGTACCATGGTCTGGTGGTTTAAGTGTTACGAAGCAACTATTATATAACAAAAAATTTTGCATCAGTGAGATGCAACGGGTTCAAATACTTTTCTTGTTCAAACATTTTTAACTTTAGGCTTTCAACGTGGTGGGACCATCATTCTCTGGTGTTTCCTATTCTATTTTGAAATGTCTAAGGGAAATGTTTAATTAAGATAAGAAACTGAAAAAAGAATTTCCCTTGTATCTCACTGATCGAAATTTCGATGAAATCACCAGTCCTTCGTGTAATTTTGTACATAATAATATGACGATAGTTTATTGTCCGCTTATGGTTCAAATAACCATGACTTCGGGAAATAATGAATCATGTGATTTTTTGTTCTTCGCAAATAGAAAAAAGAAGTACTCGTTATCGTGCCGATTGATTTAATCAAGGTGAAATTTTCATTTATTGTTTATGGATTATAAAAAAAACAGAAATGATATATTTTACACATACAAGTATATCAATCATTTTTATCAGGCTCGAGCCCACAGTGCATTTTCAAATTCTAGAAAGGATAAGTTTCAGCAAATAATTTGTTGATGAATAAAGTACGGTGAAACGATCTACACTCGAAAATAATGTTGTATATTTGCCAGAATAAAATAATTGTATACAAGACTACTTTTTTGTTTTTTCGTCTACAATCGTTGAGCAGTTATATTTGCTCCCATCTACGCAAAAAAAAAACAACTCTTTCAGAATTTTCATTCAACATTAATTAGCTACGGATCTTTTACTTGTTAGCATTTTATACTAAAAATAGCTTGTATTGTTTTACTCTAATAATAATAATAATAATAATAATATAAAAAAGAATAATAATGAAAATTGATAAGGCATATGTCTGTTTTCACGATATCATATTTTTTTAAAAAAACCGCCGTGGTATTACGAAAAAATCTAGGAATTTATCATTTTTTTGTTGTCACAGATAAAAGTCACTAAAAAATAGGTAGACCTGTCAAACACTTGTTTGCACTTGCACTTGTTGACCCTTCCATTCTAACCTTCTAACTCGACGTTCTGTAGCCACGTGCATATTTATTATATTAAAACGTGAATAAATCTTAAGACAAACTTGATTTACAAAAATGGGGAAAGGACGAAGACACAAACCCAAAAAAAACTTTGCTGAGAAACGTCGGGAGAAGCAAAAGGTGAGATTATATTTGATTCGTAAGATTGACCGGCTCCTTATTAGAGGTTATGTTCAGAAATAAGACTGTTTAAAGTTGTATTTGGTGTATAAATATTAATATATTCAGAGTGTGTAGCGCTACTAGTTCGTTTTTTATGAATTTTCCTGAAAACAGTGTTCGTAAAAAAATAGAAACGTTTCATTCTAGGAAATATTTTTTATCATTTCACCAATTTTGCACTAAACTTTTCAGAATAAAGACGAATGGGATAAAAGACCTCAGCGTTGTTATGCTGACATCATAAGAGAAAACAAGGATTTTGAAAATTATTACAAAACTCAAAATATTGTGCCAGAAGAACAATGGGAAAAATTCATCAATACTATGAGAGAAAATCTTCCTGTTGCTTTTCGTATAACTGGCTCAAAAGCTGAAACTAAAGCACTTTTGGATATAATAAAAGGAGATTTTTTCGAAGAGATTTTAAATACAAAACTTGATAATGACCAAGATTCCACTGGTACAGTAGAAATAATGAAGCCTAGGTGTCTGCCCTTCTACCCAGATTCACTGGCTTGGCAATTGCAACTTACTCGAAAAGACATACGTCGATCAGAGGCTTATACCCGACTCCACAATTTTCTAATCGCCGAAACAGATAGCGGAAGTATCAGCAGACAGGAAGTTGTCAGTATGATTCCACCTTTGGTTCTTGATGTCAAACCGTGGCACAAGGCAAGATTTTCTATCCATACTATCTTTTGACGGTGAATTGATCACATGATCGTTCAAATTACTTTCTGTCACAAAATTTTTGTTTTCAAAAATTTTAAGAAAATCAATTCCATGTAAAAGTTTGGCAGCATCCAATCATTTTGTGATAATCAAATTATATGTATTTTCTTAGGTATTGGATATGTGCGCAGCACCTGGCTCAAAGACAGCTCAACTCATTGAAGCCATTCATGCCGATGAGAAAATTGCACATCCAAGTATGTAAAAAAATCAATGTTGTACTCATTTTTCTATGAGAACTGATGTTTCATTAAGGAAACAAACTTTATATCCCCTTTGGGAATTCACTGAAATGTTCTTTTATAGATGTTCAAGGTATCAATTAATTATTATAATTTATGTAAATGATGCTTTTACATGTTTAATTCAACATGAATTTTCAATTTTTCAGAAGGTTTTGTAATAGCTAATGATCTTGACAATAATCGCTGCTACATGTTGGTACATCAGGCAAAGAGACTCAATAGTCCAAATATTTTGATCACTAATCACGATTCATCGATAATGCCAAACTTCAATTTTACCAAACCCGATGGCACAAAAGGTTTATTGAAGTAAGAGATTAAAAAAGAATAGAATTTTGAACTTGATATGAGACTTAAAAATTCATGTCGACTTTGATCATTATTAAAACATTGATATTAATTTTCAATCCCCACAATGTATTTTTCTACTCTAATCTTCTAATTAGTTCAATCAGACTTTATTCTTTCATTATTCTGGCAACAAAAGAAATTCGTTAATTTTCATCGTTGTAGGGTTCGAGGATTGAAATATCGATTTTTCCAAATCTTCTACGAACTCTCTTTGTCTAAAATTAAAAATTCATGAACTATTCTTATTTGCATGCAGATTCGATAGAATTTTAGCCGATGTGCCATGTAGCGGAGACGGCACTATGCGAAAGAATCCCGACATTTGGTGTAAGTGGAGTCCGGCAAATGGAAATAATCTGCACGGGTGAGAATTGTATTTTCATATAGTGTACAAAAAAATCGTTAATTTCAAGATCGTCAATGAAAAAAAAAAAAATTAATTTTCATATTGAAAAATATTTTTTTTTTTTACAGAATTCAGTATAGGATAGCAAGAAGAGGTTTAGAAATGCTGGAAATTGGCGGAAAAATGGTGTATTCGACGTGTTCTCTAAATCCAATCGAGAATGAAGCAGTGTTGCACAGGCTTCTATGCGAGACGGGTGATTCAGTACAACTGGTAGACGGTAGAGACTACGTACCTGGTTTGAATTGCGACCCGGGTGTAACGACGTGGATGCCCGGTTCAAAAAATTTGAATTATTACAAAACATGGGAAGAAGTTCCAGAGCAATGGCAAACTCAAATACGTCCAAGAATGTTTCCTCCCAAACCGGAGGACGCTCACAAGTACAATCTTGAAAAATGGTGTGTATGCTGTTTTTGTTATCTCTTATTATTTCGAAAACTGATTGAATAAAAATAAACCGATCGAATAAATTTTTGCAGTTTAAGGATATTGCCACATCATCAAGACACAGGCGGTTTTTTCGTTGCAGTATTGGAAAAATTAAAGACTCTCCCTTGGGAAAATGACACAACTTCGACTAGCCGGAGTGACGAGCAAATTAATAACGATGATAAGGAAGAGGTATTGAGTCTCGAGGACGAAACCGTTAAGGTAGAAAACGAAAGAGCTGATAACAAAAAACGAGGACCAGAAGAAGTGAAAAGTCCGTGGGGACCACAAAGAAAACGCAAACGAGTTGTCGGCTATAGGGAAGATCCGTTTGTATTTTTTAAAGATGAGACGGAAGATGTCTGGTCATCGATAAAGTAAGTTTATAACAGTTTATGATAACAGTAATTAATAAAATAATTAATCATCCGTACAGAATGAAGAAAAAGTAATCAAAAATGTAAGGAATTTGACATTTTGCTATAATGGTGGTGCTTAAAATTTTGTTGGACTTGCCAGGTTTCTTTGTTGATACTAAGTTTCAATTGTTTTTCGAAGTTTAAAAACAAGGAATACAGGTTTTCATAGATATTTGAGAAAGAGCATTTTAAACAAATAAAAAAAACAATTCAAAATGATAAAGGTTCTGAAATATCATTTCGAGCATTATTTATTTTGTTCCAGAGAATTCTATCATATCTCTGATGAATTGGATCCTCGGTGTTTGCTAGTGAGATGTCACGAGGGCAAGAAAAAAAACATTTATTTCACTTCGCCGGTGATTCGTGACATTGTTTTATCGAACGAGGATAGAGTTAAAATGATCAATACAGGAGTAAAAACTTTCGTACGCTGCGACAACAAGAATATGAAATGCGCTTTCAGGCTCGCACAAGAGGGTATGAAAAGCATATTCTCTTACATCGGTGAGAATCGAAAGGTCCCGATAAACAAGGATGATCTGATAATGCTTTTGCAAAATGACAATCCTCATACACCACCGGAAATTGAAAAATTGAGCAAGTCGACACAGGAACGTCTCAAAGATTTCCGTAAGAAGGTTTCTTTTGTAAATTCTTTTTGGAAAATTGTGATCTTAAAGCGAATCGTTAGATAAAAACGTTCTAGAAATCATTCTATTTTTTCAAATTTTTAGAGAACTGTTTCAAATTATTTCTCTATTCATGCGTGTAATTATCGTTCATTTGTGTGACTGTACTCGAAATTTTAAACAGCGACCGGTAGTTGTATTCTCTTGTATACGGACGAGAAAGCTGACGATTCTGATTCTTTAAAATTGGATATGGTTGGATGGCGTGGCACGATGTCACTCAGAGCATATGTTCCTACTCACGATGCAATTCATTATTTACGTTTACTCGGAGCCGACTGTTCCAAATTTGGTGCGTGCAAAAAAAAAACTATTGAATCACGAAGATAAATATTCTTTTATTTAAAATATTATCGTTAATTTTTTTAAACAGAGAAAAACAAGTTCAAAGAAAACCGTGATGCAATAGCACAAAAGAGTGAATCTGTAAATGGAGATGTTCCGGAGGAAACCGTCCTTAAGGAGAACAAATCGGAAGACGATAACGAGAAAGCGGAATCGATGGAAATTGCTTCAGCCGGTGAAACAACTTAAATCCAACATATTATACATTTTTTTCTCAACATGGCGAATATTTTACGTTTGAATACAGACTATAAATCTACTCTATATACGTATAGAAATAAAAATCGTGGCTACCTCGATTGTTTATGGATTTTAATAGATTTTATACGATTTGAGGAAAAGATCGTTCCCCAATTTGCGTTTTCATCCTTGTTGGAAAATTGAAAATATACACAGAACAAAACGATTACGATCGAGTTTGATCCGGAGTTCATTTTTTTGTTTCTTTAATATTAGAGTTAAGAAATTACATAGGACGTTACATAACATTTGCGCGTAAAGCACCCTTTTCTTTTCCAATGTTATCGTGAAAATTCGGTATCGTTTCGAGATTCAACGATAAACAGCTTTACATACTATCGTAAATGTAAATTACAAACTTATGGCCGGATAAAGAGGTATTATCGATATTGACCCTGCCAAAAATCGTTGAATTTTAATTTATTGTTTTTTGTAAAATTTAATTGCAATACGTTAGAGTCCATCATTTAAGGCATGGAATTTAATGTTTCGTGGAATTTTTGAGAAAACGTTGTTCTTTTCTCTTTCGAATCTAACATTCTACGTCGGCACGGTTTTTCCTCCTTTCGTTCTCATCAACAAATTCATACCACGATGACAGACTAGTCACTTCTAGTGAAACTAGTAATTTCTAAAGGACGGGATTTGACTATACTAAATTTCTCACTCTCTTCAATATATGTATAAATATGCAAAAACATTACATTACTAGTAACAGATAGATAAACTATAAAAAAAGGGACAAAATGTAGATAAATGAAAACGGGCTCGAAAAATCTAAAATGCTCAACGATTCAAAATTTGAATTGTTTCGTTTAATTTTAGTAATCGCGGGTGGTCGGCGACGTCAATTTGCCACTTAAATTTTGCGAATTGGATGGAGATTTTGTACCTATAAGAAAGGAAAAAATGGTTGCGTTATATGCCAAAAGAGAATTGTTCGTTGTTACATAAACTCAATCATGTAGAGACGCATTCTCTTCCGAAAACTCACAAGTTTTGCTAATTTTATTGCGGGGGTTGTTCGCGCACGGATGATCTCCCATCAAATGTTCTCTCCACTTATTTTGATTGACTAGAGCACGACACAGAGGGCACCTTTCATATCCTTCTATAGGCTCTAGAAAATGTTCAGTTTTTCAGTGATATGGCGTAGACTCTTACAGTTTAAAAAACTTCGATTATTTGACATTTCAAAAAAAAAATGAACGATCAACGTACTTGTACATTTCTCATCTTTCGAATGTTCCGCAAAAATTTTTTCGAGAACGGCTTGTTTGCAAACGTCACACTTTACGTAATTATTTCGAAGATCACATTCGTCTGGAAATAAAAAACGGTGAAAAGTGCGATTTCCATTTCATAATAAAGAAATGACAATAAATTCAAATCTTGAAATAAACTTACTTAATAGATGTAAATTTAAGTAAGAAATCTCAACAACTTGCTTGCAAGCCTCGCATCTCGTGAGCATTGGACAAGTTCGCCAATAGTGTATATTTAAACCCTCTTCCGAGTATACTTGCCCTTTCGACAAGCAGAATATGCACAATCTGAAAGATCCAAATTACATATTAATCGCATTACAACCATTTCCATTTAATTGTTAAGAAATTTAACCCTACACCTCATGTGCCTTTTTTCATACCCTCAACCTCATGACCGGGGTTTGAAGGCACCCCAATCTTTTTCTGCTTATAAATCCGGTCCTACGATGCTAAACTGACTTTATCCTACACCATTTTCTTCGTTTTTTTATAACAAAAAGAATGATGTTCGATAAAACTAATTTCAATTGAATTTATATATAAAAAAATCCGTCGATAATCAGTCGATAATGTCGCTTGTTAGGACGGGAGCGTAGTTTGAAGTTCGCTTGGGGTGTGCTCACACCCCAGTCATGCGTTCTAGGGTTAATGACAAAAAATGATATTCTATTATTGTTTTGAAATCCATGAATAATAATTACTTGTCTCCTTTGTGATCCGTGCTATTCTCCGACGGTGATGTCACACTCGTTGAACTTTCCGTGCTTACAACAGGGCTCGTTCTGGGAGGAGATTTGGCAAGACTAGCAACGTTATTATCCATTGATTTCGTGCGCGTTGGAGTAGCCGTCGTTTTTTGCGTAGGCTCGGTTTCTTTTTTCCTCTTGGTACATAAATTTAATGAATAATAAATAAAAAATACTCGGTACTATTTGGGACAACTTTGGATTTATAAGGAAAAATCTACAAATAACAAAACATCACTTGAAAATTTGAAGAAGAATTCGTGAAAGAAGAGAAAAATGAAGAATCTACAAGTGAAAAATCACATGAAAAAATGGGTGTACAAGATACCTGAACGTCTATCAAGTCAAATTCGTGAAACAATTGACGATAAAGTAAATTTCTCCTCGTTATATCGTCGTCAGGTGGTAATTGTTTTCTCACGAGACGCGGATTGACTTTGTATACGAGCACTAAAATTCTTTCGGAAACTTTTCTCACGGCCTCAGCTGGATGATGCAAACCGGAGCATCCTAATTCGGAGAGCGTGCGACACGTTAGTCCGCTGCAACAATTGCAATGCCTTATCACAACGAAAGAAAGTTCATTTCACTTATTGATTTCTTGAGGGATAGATCTTTGCGAATCGACCATTTCTACGTGAGTTTAACTCAATTCACCCCAATAAACGAAGAAGGAAAAGTCTTGATCGAGACATTGAAGTCCCTCTTGAAAAGAAATGAAAAGTTTGAAATTTTTTGGACGATAGCAAAGATCTGAGATTCCTCAAAAAAGGATCGAATCATTTTCACATCATTGAAATCTTTTTTTTTTTTTCAGAAAGTTTTTTACCTTTGCTTGTCTGTGGAAATACCGTGACTCAGGATGAGCTGTTCGACCATTTCTAGCCTGCTCAGGGCGAGCCTCTGATGAGTGCTGCTACTGACAGGACGACTAAGAGCGACTGGTATAATGTGCAAATCTCTGACGCACTTACAATCAGCCATGCTTAGTATGGTGTGTATGGCCATATTGTGAATCCTCGGTGTCGTGTCCCCGGATTTTGTCAATAATTCAGGAAGCAGACGATCGACACTTCGTGCTATTTCGGCCGGAGTTACCCTGTTGAACGTCCAGAAACATGCTTTTAAAGAGTTAAGAGGATTATATAAAAAGATGCGGATCGATAAAAACATTTGAAAACAAAAAATAGCAATAGACTTTCTTTTTTGTGATAAAACTTGTTTTTTTTTTGCTGACCTGTCGGTGGCAAATTCGGCGAAGAAAATTCTTATGAGTTGAGCAGCAAGACTATAAACGCTAAATACTTTGTCTCTGAGAGCTCTGTGTAACAATAAAATAGCTGCCCTGGCAGTTTTGTTCGCCGAATGCTTGGAAACTTCACCATCGAAAGTTCTCAATTCTTCCTTCAATTGCATAAGTCCTTCTTCTTTGTCGGTAAATTGTTTCGAGTAAAATTTCTCCACCTTCAACAAACGTTAAAAATAAAATACATGATCGAAGCTCAATAAAATTGAAGCCGAAATAGGAACCATACGATAACTTTACCATTTCCATTCCAAAAACTGATATCGGCAAGGCAGCTTGTTTCTTCTCCCTGTCGTTGAGCTTCGAAGTCACTTTTATCTCCATGTTGTCCAAGTGACATTCCCTCGTAAATTCGTTTGTATGGGAACTAATAACACATTATTTTTCGCTGTTATTCATTCATTCAAAAATGGGACTCGATAAAAGGAAGAGTATTTGTTATTCATCCCGAATTTGTGAGAAAAAAATGGTTCTGATTAATACTTTGAGTTTTGAAATAAAAATTCATTCACATTAATGAATTCGAATCTCTCTGACAAAAGTTCCAAATTTTTGCAATCGAATCCTAACAAATTCAAAACATAATAAAAAGAAGTAGAGAAATTACTGTCTCAAAGCTGGTATCGTTCGCTCTTCGTAAGCTTCGTAACTGGATCTGAGAGATGGTCCAGCTGATTTCGTTTTCCTTCGTAGCGAACCCTTGTTGCAATTATTATGTCTTTCGAGAACTCCGTTTGGTGGGCTATCGGTTATATCTGGAAATGACAGTTCGTTTCGTCAACTGTACAGGATGAAATATTTGTGATCAGAGAAAATAGGGTCTCGCTGATCGTAGAGATAACTTACCGGGACTATTGGATTTTTGATGCAAAGGCGATACCGGTGGTTGGTGAGGTGGACCAGTGGGGGATAGTGCTCCTTCGCGACTGGGCGGCACGACTAGTCTAGGCGGGGAAGATATGTCTTCGGGTGCTATCGCAGCTGCTGTACCACAACCAGAATCTCCTGTTTGAGGCTCTTTTCCATCCACGGATGATATATTGTTTTTTTCCAATGGCTGGATATTTTCAAAATTTTTTTTTTTAAACTGTCAAGCCATGTGTATACGGGGTATTCCATGTCAAGTGGATCACCCCAATTTTTTACAATTTTAAAATGACTTCATAAATGTTTGCTGTGTCGTGTGAAGTGCCCAGAAACATCTACAAATAATTTCAAATTTGTAACTGCTCAATTTTACCCACAGTTTTTGTTTTTCCATTTTTTTTTTCGATTCTCTGTGTATTGCAAACTACTAATTACATTTAAAAAATGTAAAGAAGGAAAATTTTTGGTTTTTACACATACTTTCTAATAAAAAGACTTTCTTAATGGTCCACGTTAATTTTCGATAAAACTAAAAAATATAATTTTTTTCATTGGGAGAGATCCTTTTTAAATAGCTGAAAATTTCGGAGGGTTTTTTTGTCGGTCTGCAAACCACAAAAAAAATGGCGTGATGGCAAACCAGTATGTACACACTGTTTTGTGTGTTTTTGCGGAAAAAAGCTTCTGATGTAATTATGATTAACCCTTTCTGTCGTAGTGGGTCACCAGTACCCACCTTAATCTCACCAGTTTTTTATTATTAAATTTTTCCTACTGTTTTTGAAAAACCTATCTCGATCGAAATATATTTTTCAATCAACCCCATAAAATATTAAGTATTTGATGAAAAAGAAAAAATATGAAGAATAACTTTGCCATGATAAAACTAGTTTCAAAAATAGTTGAATTAATCAAAGTTTCTTAGAGGATTTTTTGAAAAAAATTAAAAATGTCCCTTCCATTGAAATCGACATTTTTTTCAATTCAAGATGGATATTATCTATTTTTTCATGCTTTTTTTTCGAAAAGTGCAATAAAAACCAAGATTTAAAAAAAAAAAAAACTTATTTCGGTCCATTATTCCCAAAGTTACAAGGGTTAAAAAAAAAATCCGAAGCTTTTACCGCAAAAACACACAAAACAGGACACAACACATAAACAGGAAAAACAAAAACCTCTCAAATTTTCAGCTTTCTAAAAAGGGTCCCTCTCAAAGAAATTAGGGTGGTCCACTTGATATGGAATACCCCATACATTTTCTTGTCAAGATCGTTTAGTTTTTCATTTTGCATATAAAATGATTTGTATCTTACGAAACGTTCAACGAAGAATATCGTTGGTTTTCTATTGTACGTTATTTTCTGTCGATAAAATTGCAGACTTTTTTTTTGCAGCTTGCAGCTCATTCGAAATGTCTAACCAAAGTATCATTGAATCAGCCAAAAATGGGTTGAGTTCCGATAGTGCAAACGAGATACAGTGAAACGAGGATGGTCGACCAAAACCATTTATAAAATATGATTACCCCGTGGAGTTCTAATAAATCCTCGATCTCGAGAGTCTGGTAAACTTGCTGTCGATAGTTTTGAGCCTGTGCTTTTTTGGCCTTCGCCTTATCGTAATCTTCCAATGCAATAGCGTATTTTTTTTCCAGCTCGTACTTGCCCAGACGTTCCCCAGCTTTACGAAGATTTTCCATTGCGACTTTAAGCTTCGAGGCGTATTCGAATCGTTCTTCTGTGTGCCAACAAAAAAAGATGCTCAACGTTGTCTCGGAAGGACATGAATTTATGGTTTACATATATACTCAATGGCAATTATTTACCCTCTGCAGCTTGGAGCTTCTTTGCCTCCATTTGCCTAATAATCTTGGCAACCTCGCGATCGACGTACATCTCGAATACCAAATCGTCGTAGGGTGACGTGTAATGAGGATTGTAAGGAGTATCTCCTTGGTTCGTAAGCTCTTGGCCGTATGGGTCGCCAAGAATATTAATAGCTATAAGACCCACCTTATCAGAGTAAAAAAGAGCAAAATTAGGGACATGCAATCAAATAATTATTCCAAACTTTAAATGCATTAGTTCCAAATTGTACTCATTTATTTATTCATATTTTATTCGAAGAAAGGCGTTATAGAGAATTTCTTTTGGAACTTCAATACTCCAAAATACTTTGTTTCGATATAAAAGTTTTTTTTTTTATGCACGTTTTGAGAATCATTAGATTATTTATTCGAATATAGAACGCTGGAAAACACTGACGGAAAATTTTATTGCGTTTGCAAAAGTAACGTTTATATTGAAAAAAATGAATGTCAATTAAAGTAAATTAAGGATATACATGTGCGTCGTATTAGTCAGTTGACAGTCTTTCCATATTTTTTAAAGGAATTAACTCGCTCATTCGTGTATAGCACAATATTAGTAAAAATGCGTTATCTTAATTTTTTAATCGTAAATAATGTTTAAATTGATTTTTTTTCAGAAAATATCTCATTCCCAGTCTTTCACATGATCCGGTAGTACATTGCGAAAAGGCAACGTTTGACAACGTTGGCGTACTCAGTTGACAGATTAGATCAGGGATCACCATATATAACCGTACCTAAAAAGTACAGCTGTCACTTCCATTGACAATATATGATAGAGGTTTGCGCTATATACGACAAGTAACGTATGGGCCTGGAAAATTTCAAGATTGTGTAATCATTTGTCGTCTTCAACTCAGTATTTTTTATTCAGATGGCCGTGTTTTAGCGTACCATAAGATTCCGCGGGATTCAATTCATATTAATAATAGTTTTAATTTTTGACATCTAATTTAGAAATAGGGTATTGCACCTTTTTTTGAAAACTGTTTTAAAATAATCCTGTGATCGTAATAAACCAGTAGAATTTTTATTTCAATTTTATAAGACCGAAAACTATCTTGAAAACTATTTTTTATTTATGATTTTCAATTTTCGCGCGGAAACGCTAACCGCCGTGTTTTTTCGGTTTGTGACGTCACTCCGTTAGTAAACAATACAATTGCGAAAGACCAAGTAATAAGATTTGTAAAAATAATGAGTTATAGTGGTAAATCATTGGTGTCTCGTGCCTGAATGCAATAATACAAGTGTAAAAATGCCACAAAAATTGTGGATTCATCGCCACCATCAACATATTTATCATTGGTAGATTTGTACTATTTGCTTTCACAAAACCGTTTTCCATAATGCGATTTTAATCAAATGAATGATAAAAGTCCACAAACGTGCATAACAACTTGTAAAATTTCAAAATAACACAGAGCGCACAATAAGAATCTAGATTGTTTACTATCGGAGTGACGTCACGTTGGAATCCAATATGCCGGCGGATGGCGTTTTCGACATTTGAAAAACAGTTGAAAAAGACGATTTTTAAAATTGAATTATAAAATTTACATTGCATTTTTATGAATAAATATTGACGTTTCTCGTTTACTTTTTACGAAATCTATCATAATCATGCATTTTTATATATTTTTTTACATGGTGTAAAATACCCTATTATAAAATTTTGAATTGAAAATGGTTGAAGGGGCCAGTAAGTCATCGTGGCCATAAGCGACTTGTAAATTTCTATACTTTTCGACTGTTGATATTTCAACCAAACCGTCGATAAGGGGGAGTCTTGACATTTCACAGGCTGAATCTTGCATTGTAAGACTTAAGAAAATTAGAGTGCTATCTAAAACCAGCCCTCGCGCCTGTACATCCTTAAACGTCGTACATGGCTGACAGATATTTTCATTTTATTTTAATTTCATAAAAATATTGTTTACCTGACCATGAATGTTGTGCGCGTTATTGTGTGGTTTATGAAGACGAAGTTTGAGCGACAGGGCTTCCGTCTCCGGTAACACGACGCTTTTGAGTTCACGACTCTTATACAAAGTCGAAGCATTGTCGGAGAGCGCAATGTAGCCCAAGTATGTGAAATCTGTTGACGCCGATGCATTTTCCTCACAAGTCGTCCAGATTTCCAATTTCTCCGCTGTCAATGATGAACAATAAAAATTTTAAACAGCGCCCGGAAAAACAATGATTCATTCACAAGATTATTTATTTTTAATGTTGATGATAAATTGAATGGAGAATTTTATTAAATTAAAAATAATATTAATTTGAATCATAGAGATAAAAGTGATTGAGAACAAATTTTGTGATCGAAAAGCTTTGAAAAAAACGATAGAATGATTCGAAATTTCGAGTACCTTAAACAGGAGTATCGAAACGATATTTCGATCGATCTCTTCGATGGAATTTGAAACAATTGTTTCTCAATGAAGAAATAAATTTTGATAAAATCTTATGAAAAGACACAAGTTAAAAAATAATCGTTAAGAAAATTGGAATCCGCTTCGATATTTAAAATGTTTATTAGGTTACGTATGAACTGACGTATGAGGTACTGATGCGCGAGGACTTGTATCCTAGCGAGTTTCGTCGGGCCATGGAGACGTAGAATCAGCTCCTGAGGGTATACACATCTTCTAGCACTTTGCCAGCCCCTTACGGTCGGGCCGTGAACGTTAAGTTCCAACGACGAATGCCTCTCTTCGTCGCCTGTATAAAACAGCAATAATCATTATTTTCAAAAGATTTAACGCAAATGAACATTTTTAAAACTAACAATGGAAAATCTCTTTTGAACAGCTATAAAAACGAGCTCCAAAGGGACACATCCCTTACGGATTATTCGAAGCACGTGGGTGACAAATGTGAGACAGGCCGCTGTTATTTATCTCGTCAATGAATCTAGCAATAACGATATGACGAAACCCCAGAAAAATTGGTGAAGAAATCATAAGTTGATAAATTATTGTTAGAATTCCCCGAACGCGTTTAGTGAGCCTCTCACGATCTTGGAATATTAGCAGAGGGTAAGCTGCTCGCACGTACAAGTGGGAGGGTTTTTAATCGATCAAAATTTCTAATCGCTCTGGTAAGCAATTCAGCAGGTTATCGAGGATCTCGGTTGGTGAATTGAGGAGAGAAGTGAATGAAAAGAGGGAAAAGAACACTCACTCGTCGCGTACACAACGCTGAAACCGATTTTCCTCGGCATTCTGTTGGACTTGGTATTTTTTTTTAGTTTCACGTTGAGAAACGAAACGACCCTTTTGTGGGGGTGTACTAGCGCGAATGTAGGAGGATAAAATGGAGTTTGATGGTATCCGATGCAAAGGGCACAGCCATTTTCAAAAGCTCGACTCACAAGGATCGAGAGGGCAAAGGAGAAAGTGGAAAAGCAAATGGAAAAGATAAAAACGATGGCACACGCGTTTCACCCCGGACCATGGGAACAACCCCCGATCCTTGGTTGACACCAATGGTCTGAACACGACGAAGTCTCCTACTAAACTGACAGAACTCTGAAATAGTCAGCTCTTCGTTTTGTAAGTAGTATAAGCCGACAGGGGTCGCAGTTAACATTTCTGCGCGCGGTTGACACAAGGGGTGGCCTCGGAGAGGGAGGATTTTCTGTAACATTATTACAGTCTAGGCTTAAAGAGTACCAACGATTCAGAACATTTTCGTAAAAGCTCTAACCAGTTTACCACCAGCTACACTAAAGCAAGAACAATGACAGATTTGATGAATTTATCTGTATGCCATTTAATTTATTACTTCCGAATAAGTTTTTATCTTCTTTCAAAGTATTAAGGGGGGGGGGGGGGTAAGGTATTTAATTTTTTTTTTCATTTTTTTTTTCATTTTTGAAATTGAATGCATAATATCTAGTGTTTAAAACTTTAAAGCGTTTTTCCCACAACTCACGTTTTCAAAATCGGCGCTCCTCGTAACTCGCCGCTGGATCATCTGAAATCAAAGAATTAAAATTCATTCGTTAGATAATAGTTTTCCCCAGGTAACGCTGGAGAGTTTTTTTTTTGTTAATAATTTTCATTTTGCAATAAGAAATTAGCCGATTTTTTCTCAAAAAATTGTGATTTTCCCTTCAAAGTGGTCGGAAAAATTGAAAAATTCGAAATTCGAAAAACCCTCCCAGCGTTACCTGGGGAAAACTATTATCTAACGAATGAATTTTAATTTTTTGATTTCGGATGATCCAGCGGCGACTTACGAGGGGCACCGCAAACCTACTTTTTTCGGAGATACGTCCGAAAAATTGCTGCCATTGCTCCAAATATCAAATTTCAATGTACCACTGGTCAAGTAAAGATATTTTTACTGTGTCGTCAGTAAAAAATTCACAAAAACATGGCTTTTTTCGTATGATTTGACCTTACCCCCCCCCCCCCCCCCCCCCTTAAACAATTGAAAATACTCCAAATCAATGGGTGAGTGGAGAAAATTGAATTAGAGAATCAATGAAAATATATATCAAATACAGTAAATGCCAATAAAATGGCTTACAATATTTCATTTCGTACATGAGATAAGAAAATGTAAATGTAAATTTAAATGTGAAGGGAAAGGGAGATGTAAAAAGTTGAGCTGTACATTGGAATAAATACTGCTACTATTTAATTTGGTACAGGCTTTTTATCGTCCTGTACAATGGTTTTATTTTTTATTCCCAATTTTCACGGAAGGAACGAAAGTTTTGTTATATTGTAGCTTTTTTAAATTTTGGGAAGAAAAATCCTCGGTTTAAAATAAATAACTATGTTTCATCAAATTCGAAAACGATGCACGCCTGCTCCACGGCGCGTAACTTTGACTATGACATTGGGAAAAGCGATTGTAATACGAATACTTCGTCTTTCGACATGAATCGAAGTTGAACAAAATTTGAATATTTGAATATTTTACCTTATCACTTGGAATGAATAAGTTTTTAATAATTACCGTGAATTTCAATGCAGTACGGTGGAAAATTCTAATTATAATTGAAAAAAATACTTCAAGATTACCGAAACGTTGCATACTCAATAAACTTTTTATATTCGTCTCGACACAGAAGCTGTTCTAATACAGCACAATCCTATCAGACGAATCAATGACGAATCATCAAGGGAAGAGAATCAAAAGTATTTAATTTTTTGCTCTAATTTTTCCTGCAATGTTTGAACACCACGTTTAAGTACGCTACTGTACTTCGGGAGTGAGAGACTGCGATTGCCGAGACAGCCCAACCCTCCCGCATATATAAGAGAACGAGTGGGAGGGTGTTTTCTTGGAACGAGAGTCATGCAATAAAAGATATTAAATATTGCAGCAACGAATCATATCTTCGGCCTGGTCTGACCCACACGAACCACGTTTTTTTCTGCGTATTTTTCCCCTCATCCCCGCTCCTCTGTAGGCTTCGGAGCTTTGATGCTTCGTTGCTCTATGAAAATATCAAGAACTGAGTTTCCTGGCCGATCAATAAATGGAGGCTGCGTGACGTTACGGAGGGTGCGGCGTGACCGAACCAGAGGGAGAGTGACGCGAGAATTGCACGATGAATCTTCATCTGCCCTATATTTTCGGAGTCATTCGCCACCACGTGGACGCGAGCACGTGTCGAGCTTGAATATCCCTCAACGTCCGTACTCGATCAGAATATTCAGATAAAAATAGGAATTTTTATAAATATGCCCACATGTAAGGGGTTTACTTGAGAAAGAAGAATTGAAATGGAAAAATTTACTATCGGACTAATTCGGAGTCTATTTGTTTATTTTTACTGACAGAATCTATTTTTTTTTGTTTCATTTCATTTATTACGGAGGCTTCTGTATACAGGTACCAATTTGATTAATAGATTATTCATTTAGAGCTGATTATCATCGAATTTGATGATATTTTTGCATACTTTTGACGTAGTCGAAAATTGAATGTTTATAAATCGACCGAATATAATGCCGTAGATTTCGGCTACCATAGATAAAAGTGATTGAATATTCAATTATTCGGAAATCACGTAGTGGCGAATAGATACAAAAGGCCTTTGACGAATTGAACGATTTCCGAACCCCCGAGTTTGGATTCTCCGTAAAGACGATCAACGAACGATATTGGAACTTCGCCTATCGTGTAACTGAACTGTCGTGCTCTGACCATCATTTCCATTTGGAAAACATAGCCTTTGGACACACACGATTGTACGAGTTTTTCCAACACTTCTTTTTTGTAAAGTCTGCAAACCAAGGATTTCATGTCATTTTCATGGTAAACACGACACTATACTGAAATTATGATGTTACGAAATTGAATTTCGTACCTGAAACTTCCTGTCAAGTCGCTGACTCCTGGCCTCAGGAGCAATTGAGTAAGGAAATTAGCGCTTCTGCTTATTAGTTTTCTTCTGAAATCCCAGCCGTAAACTCCACCTTCACCGGCATATCTCGTTCCAGTCACAATATCCAGAGATGATTCGAGTTGTTTCTCAATCATTTTTGGGATGAATTTTGGCTGCAAAATTGTGTTTCCATTTGTACGGTTGATGCAATGATTTTCAAAAATCGAATTTCATAATTTTAGTTTAAATATTTTGAGCAAAATATCATCAGGATCATTTTCGACTGTGATGTGAAATGTTTTTACTAAAATAGGTTTCAAAATGAAGAATAATTATTCTGATTATAGTTGCATGGTTTTGTTTGTGAATTTTGTTATTTAAATGTCTTTAAAACAACCGAAAAACGACCAACTTCGATCGTTTTTGTACTTTTTTCGACCGATGCCTGGTCGTACAATCCGCTAGGGTATTTCATTGATCTTTAGCGTACTTACATGGTGCGAGAGATCAGCATCCATAATGACAATAAAATTTCCAGTTGCATATTTTATGCCATGTATGTAGGCTGTACCCAAACCAAGCTTTTTTTCTCGTGGTTTCAATACAATTTTGTCTTCGCCATACAGTTTTTGCAACTTTTTGGCAACTTCTAAAGTCCCGTCCGGGGAACCATCATCAATAATGATCACTTCATATGGATAGCAGCTGAAACAAGTTTATTATCTGCTGAGTGATGAATTTTTCTATTCATGCTCTACTTCGTATGAAGTTTGGGAATTATTATGTTCTATAAATAAATAACACGTAGCATTGAGGTTATGTCATAACTTACCACTGATCCATATACTTGACGATCAACCATATGATAATCGGTAAATTTTCGCATTCGTTGTACGTGGGCAGAAGAATCGAATATTTATTATCAACAGTTTTTTTCGAATCATTTTCGATCGTTCGACATTCAGTTTCGGCAGTCATTATAGTCAAAATGCGAAGGAAAAGTAATACGTGTCTGAGCAACCAACCGGCTGTTGTTCGTTATTAGAAAAAACTTCTAAGCTCTGGTCGGTCTGGTAGTAAAAACGAGTTCGACACTCGAGATCCGTGAGATCAGCTGGTCTGGTAGTCTGACAGCTAGAAAATGTGCGCGCGTGGAGCAAAAAAAGTTTCGATCGTGCCTGACTGTGTTTAGATTTATAAATGGACAGTGTAATATACCAAACATGGGAAAGACCACTAAAGTAGTAGTTTGTGGAATGAAAGGGGTTGGAAAAACAGCTCTTCTTGAGCAGCTCATATACGGAAACGTAACTACGAAGAATGTGAGTTTTGGGTTATGTTTATTCAGTTTCGAACATCAATATTCTGTTAATAAAATTAGCTTTCCTTAAATTTTATGTAAATTTCTTCGTTGCTTTGATCAAATTCTGTTTAAACTGTTAGAACTTGCCACCAGATATTCAATCAGTAAAAACTATTTCAATTCAAGGTTTCAATGTTTTTTTGTATATTTTTTTCTCTATCAGGAAATTCATCCCACTATCGAAGATATATATGTCGCAAATATAGAGACGGACAGAGGGACGAAAGAAAAAGTAAGATTCTATGATACTGCTGGACTTGAGCCACTGCACAATAACACCAATAATCAACAATTGGCTCGACACTATCTTGGCTTTGCTGACGGTTATGTGCTTGTTTATGATACTGCCAAACCTGAATCTCTAGATCTTTTACAACCGCTGAAACAAGATATTTACAAAAATAAAGACAAGAAAGAAATATCGCTGATTGTGCTGGGGAATAGAACAAAGAGTGATACAGAGACTCAGTGCCTGGAAAATACAGCAAGTCGCGCCGCCAATTGGTGTAACCGAGAAAAGTTGAAACACTTTGAAGTTAATGCCATGAATAGAGCCTCTCTCTACGAGGCTTTTGTCTATCTCGCATCTAAATTGAATCCGATACAAAATAAAAGTACATTTCCACAATTGAGCATGGGACGTAAAAACATTAAGGCAGAGGCTACTTGATGGTGTTGTTATTTTATCAATGCCCGTCATTGAATCTTTAAATACAATTACTGAAGTGGAATTGATAAGCGCATCATTGGAAGGCAAAGAAAATTTTTACTGAAGTTGAAATTTTGAATTTCTTGTATTAACATTGATATTTTTTCACTTTCTGCATAAGTTTTCAAAATCGGACCAAAATTTCCGAAATTTTTTCTCCCCTTTGTGTGATCGAATATTTTCAGCGATGCTAAAAGAAAAAAATTTTTTTGCATTCCAATTGTGATCACAATTCGCAATATTGTTCATTGTGATGAAAAAGTTGAAGTTTTTCTACAACGAATTTCTTCCAGCTTTTTTTAAGCTGGAAGAAATTCGTGTGATTTTAACGAAGGCGAATTTGATTCTTCGATTTTGCAATTAATATGATTTTTTCTCGTATTCGAGAAAGTTACCGTTTATTCTCGCGTTTTCGAATAATTTGACTGGCTCTAATAATCGTTTTGTAGTATATACTGAAGAAGTAAAATGTTTATTTAAACGACTTCTGCGAAAGATTTATAATAATCATTCAAAAGACTTGTTCAATTTATTTCTTCGAAATCGAATCAAAATATCACTTTGTGAAAAATTGTTCGCCAGCTGAGAATAGTGGTAGCGACATTTTTTTCTCAAATTATTCATAATTCGCGCTAGCTTCTGCCCCGATTGTAGGGGGATTAGATCTGTGCCATTGTTCTCTATCAATTATTAAAGGAAATTATTCAATTCCTTTGAACTACAGTAGGAGAAAAATGCGATTTGAATTTCGAGATGAGATTTTAGTAATCTCGTGTTGTACACCGTAATCACTTGAGGTTCACTATTTTCAAGCAAGCAGCAAATATATATGAAACTCATTTTAAGGATGAATTATTCCACTCTCTTATAGCCGAAAATTCCGTTAATGTTTCAAAACTCTGCAAATAGTAAAAATCCAAAAAAAAGTTCAGCTATCTTTAAAAGTTTTTGACAAATGATTTCCTGTTATGACTTTTATTAATATGGATCTTAATATTCAATGGACTATTTTATTTTCCAACAATTCTTCGGCAATCTTATTACATTTCAATATATATATTTGCAACATTGATAGATGGTTGAAATGCCTCATGCGAAAAAAAGAATGCTCGACCTCGAATATACCCATCATAAAAAGTGAATATCTATAATAGAATGAAAACACTTCAATGTATACTATTCCTTACAAAAGCTGATCGAGGTGATCTATCAGTTGCATGAGTGTTGAAAGATAACTGCAAAATAGATACACGGTTTACTACTCGAGCATCCTTGATATTTTGAGAAATTTCAAAGTTACACTTTTTTCTCAGATGAAAGGAGAATACCGTGTAACTCATATTTTCTGTAAAATGTCAAGTCTCCGGCCATCCCCCGAATAAAACGTGCAACAAAATTTTTACCAACCAACCAACTGATAGATCGCCTTAATTCCATAAAAATTTCAACCCAACCGTTATATATACCGGATGTGTATGTATACATATATATACAATCGATTAAGGGCGGGTTGTTCCAACTTCTAGGTAGCTTTATTTGGCGGGTAAAAGCATTGATTTGTAGACCTTGAACTGTCAGACGGGCTTACCTAGAAGTTGGAACAACTCGTCCTAAGCTGATATAAGATTGAGATCTAATTTTAATTAAAGTTGTTATTGTTAAGAATTTAGCACATAAGAAATGAGTACTTAAAATCACTCTGCCCTATAGATGATTTACCGCAACGAAATCACCAGTACAAATTCGTATATATAATAATAACTAAAGTTTAATTATTTCTTTATTCCTCTTGTGTAACGGTCTATGGAGGGTTGAGTCGAAAAAACGCGGTAAAAGAAAATACAAATATAGTGTTTTGTCGCCGCAGGTGCAGCACTGTCTGGTGTGTACGAACGTACCTAACCTGCCGAATAATATTGCGCGGCTAAAATAGCAATGCTTTTGAAAGCAATCAGAAAACCTAACAAAAGTATAAACAAAGCAAAATTTCTCTTCAACAATTGATGGAGAATAATAGAAAAAATTAGTGGTTAACGTATCATCAGCGTTGATAAACCGGTATACAAAAGTGCTACGCATTTATAGGTTAATCGTACAAAAATTCAGTAATTCTATCGAGCCACATTAGCTAAGAGAGACAATTTAAAAAAAATTGACTCGAAAAACTTGGAAGGAAATTGTCTCGAAAAAACTCTACGTGAATTTGCATAAAAAATGCAGTCGTTTTTGAAAACGGGAAAACTGGGACCGAGTGAAGTCAGAAAAGCTTCGACTTCGAAATCGAAGGATCAAAGAGTAGGTCCAGCAGCACCTTGGGTAGAAAAGTATAGGCCAAGGACAGTGGAGGATGTGGTTGAACAGGCGGAAGTTGTACAGGTACTGCGTCAATGCTTGAGTGGTGGAGATTTCCCAAATTTGTTGTTGTATGGCCCACCGGGAACAGGAAAAACGAGTACGATATTAGCTGCAGTACGTCAACTCTTCGGCGACATGTACAAGGAAAGAATTCTCGAGTTGAATGCATCAGACGAACGAGGAATTCAAGTTATCCGGGAGAAAGTTAAATCGTTCGCTCAGCTGACGGCTAGTGCTGTGAGACACAATGGAAAAGCATGTCCAGCATTTAAAGTTGTTATTTTGGACGAAGCCGACAGCATGACAACGGCAGCTCAATCTGCTTTGCGTCGTACTATGGAACGAGAATCTCACAGCACTCGTTTTTGTCTGATTTGCAATTACGTTTCTCGTATAATTGAGCCTCTTACATCGCGTTGTACCAAATTCCGTTTCAAGCCTCTGAGTCAAGACAAAATTATAGAACGTCTGGAATACATTTGCAAGGAAGAAGATATTGTTACGGAAAAACCAGTTTTGATGGAACTGGTAGAAGCTTCGGACGGTGACCTGAGAAGAGCCATAACTTCTCTTCAATCGGTCACCAGGCTCAAAGGTAAAGGAATTCCAATAACGGTCAACGATGTCCTCGAAGTGAGCGGCGTTGTGCCTCACAATTGGCTCGAGCGCATGCTTCAAGTTTGTGAATCTAGAGAATACAATATGATTGAACAATTCATCGATGATTTCATGCTCGAAGGTTACGCCGGCTCACACGCCGTTGAACAACTCAATGATATCATCATTCGATCCGATTCCTTTACCGATAAACAAAAAACTTTTCTTGGGGAAAAACTCGCCGAATGCAGCTATAGATTGCTCGAAGGTGGTAGCGAATATTTACAGCTCATTAGCTTATGCTGCGCCATATCTAAAGCTTTTTCCATAAAATAATAATTGAATGCCCGGTGTATTTGGCTCGGTCATGTTTTTGCCTTCAAGCGTATTACACTGTTTTCTAAAAGAGACGTTTTCATAAATATAAGCATCGAAATGTATTTTTCAATTGAATATATTTTTCTACTGATTCCCGTACGTGCTGCAACGTCGAAGCAATTTCCTTCAATGTTCAAAGCAAAAACAATGTAATTTATGCAATGATCTCGGAGTTCCGTCGTTGAGATACGAAAATCTTTTATGACGCTGAAGTTTCCAACGTTGGAGTCCAACGAAATGATGGAAAAAACTCTCCAATAATTCCAGTAATTCTCCTATTTTGTTCCCTGCCAAATTTCCGATTCGTAGTTTTTCAAGCTGCACCAACGATTCATGAAATAAAAAATTGGTGAATTACAAACGTTTTTTTCGTTCATTTCGTTGGACTCCAACGTTGGAAACTTCAGCGTCGTAATCTTTTTTGTCTTTGATTCTCAGTTGAAATGTATTCTACTGATGTAATTTTTTGTTTAGTAGCTTGAAATGCAAATGAATCGTGAACATTCCAAAAAAAATTTATCAATATTATTCGTCCCAAATTTGTAAAAACTCGTTTGTTCAAATGTTCGTACATCTCGTGTCTGAAGTTTGTCCTAGCGAAACAAAAAATGTTTGCAAGTAAATTTAACCGGTGAAAAAAAGCTCAAGATTATTTGTCACTTGACTATTGATATGTCTCGTTATCGCTTAATCGTACTTAACAATTGCCTGTTGATAAAAGAGGATCGAGAGAATTATTGTGCTGCGTTCACTATGCAAATTTTCTCGAAAAAATTGTCACGCCTCTTGACGTTGACGACGAATGCATTCGTTTAGCGCATCTCAGTTGCGAAGATGGGACCATACCGCCGATAAGGAGAGCAAACGTTTACAGAGCATTTGCAAAATTCATGGAATTGATTTTTTTTTTTTTTATTCACAAAATAATCAGTATGGAATATTCAAAAACAATAACGGCGTTCTCAATATTGTAATGCGATTAATATAGTTCATTGAAAAAAATAAAGTTAAGAGTAATTAAGAGTTAAATGGTGACGATCTTTGATTTTATTACCAAACTATCGCTTTCTTCAGTTGTTTCAACTTTATCAATGATCCGAATACGAAATCCCACAAGCGGCTACTAATCCCGAATCCTGGAAGAAAAAAAAGCATTCATTCTTTACAAGCGACGATTTCACAATAATTTGAGTAATTCCATTATAATCGTTCGAATGCACGACACTTTTACCAGGCTCTACAATCAATACGCAGCGACAAACTGCAACAATAGATCAATCATTTTACGTGGCAGAAAAAAGAATAACTAATAGAGTGAGAAATACGTGCACGCAAAGAGAAATTGTTTCCATCCAATAACAAGAACTGTCGCTCGAGTGCGACACAATTCTTTGTGGCTTCTTCATGTTTCTCAAAGAACGATAAAAAAAGTTTTTTATTTCTATTGAATAAAGTAATTTCATGATGTTCAGCTAAAAAAAATGTATTTTCAAGCATTTGGAGGATGCAAAAAAAAACAAATAAATGAGTCATTCACCCTGGTCGTGATGCGAAAAATGATGATGGTTGTGATATCGCTTCATGACGTAGAGATACGATTCTGCTTTTGGACTACCGTGATGTAAATAATAATGCATTAAGTCGTAACAAAAGTATCCTAAAAAAAAAAAATCAGACATGAAAATAGTTTTAAAGATTATCAAGGTTTATGAACAGTGTAAACGTTGGAATTTTAGGTGTTTTTTATTTTTTTTTTTTAGATTTGTTTATTTTGGTTGGAAGGATTTAAATAAAACCTTGTACACATCTTTTATATACTCGGAAGTACTGGAATTAAAAAAAAAAAATTTTCATGGTATTTTTTTGTACAATGGTGGGTTGATAATAGCACCCTAGAATCGGCGTTGACAGCAAATCTCAAAAATGGAACACCTCAGGACGAAAAACCAAAAAGATTCTTAAAATATATATGCTATTATCTATCGCATGACGTAGAGGATTTTCAAAATATTTTTTGGAAAAAAATGGCAACCATTCGAAGAAAAAAATCACAATTTTTGTGGATTTCTCAGTAAAAAATGGTTTACAACAGAAAAAAAAACAAAAGTTATCAAAAACCGGCTATATCATGCTGAAAACGTACGTTTTTCCTACGAAATGCAATTTTAATCAAGTCATTGGGATAAAATTTTTTTCCGTTTTGCTGCGTCAACGCTGATTCAAGAGGTGTCGTTTTCAACACACCATTGTACCATTAATATACCATTAAAAAAATGAAAGAAAAAAATTTCCAGTATTTCAGAGTATGTAAAAAATGTGTACAAGGTTTTATGTAAATTCACCCAAGCATTTTTCATTTATAAAAGAAGCAAAAAACACCTGAAACTCCAACGTTTACTCTGTTCATAGCCCTTAAGAAATTTCCATTCCAAAATTGTATTGACACAAGAATATACAGTTTTTTTTTGTATCGCGTCTTCGTATTCTTGATTTATTTTAATAACTTATGTATTTGTATTCCATTCGATACCTGTCATGGTGCCGGATGCAACCAAATATACAATTGCATCTGGTAAAACTGCGCTGTATATTTTGAAAAATATGGCAGCTACTAAAATGGCTGGAACAGGTGGAAATAATAATCTTCGATCGTCAAAGGGTGCCTGGAAAAAAAGAGATTTTTTTGGAGTCGAGCAAAATGTGTGAGAAGATCATTTTCCTCTGTTCCGATATGACTTCTGTTCTTACTTTATGATGAACTCCGTGAAGAACAAAGTGCAGCGTGATTAGAGTTCTCGAATTTGCTGGTGGCTTCAAATGGAAGAGATTTCGATGTATAACGTATTCTAAAATAGTCCAATTGAAAAGACCCAAAACAACTGATAACAGTACTGCGGGAAACGCATAAGCTAAAAGGAAAAAAAATTATTCCTTCGCTGAGTGAATTGGTGAAAAGTATCGAAATATTCAAGATTTTACGTACGAAAGTCTGCGGAATTGTTTGTCTTGATGCCCAGAAACAAAAATAATATCGATGCTGGGATCCACACAATTGGTATCATGTACCACGGTGTGATTGTCAAACTTTCCATAAAGTCTGACTTGAAAAGGCGCATTGAACGATTCACTGGAAGATTCACCCATTCCCAGTAACGATCGGCTATTTTTCCCACTTGACCGAGTACAGGTTCGTTCCAATCAATTAAGTTCTGAAAATCAATAGAAAAGCTTCCAATTCCATTTTTTTCAATCGAGCGTGTCGATATTGTTTTCTACGGTTGGCATGATCGTGAAGTTACAAAATCATTACTCTCGCTCAAATTATTCACAAACTTTTTTCCCGATTTGCTCCCGATTATTAGATCATATAATGATTCATGAAATTTATAGTATTCCGTTGCTGTTCTTAAATTTTAGAGCTCGTTTTTAACAGAAACCATGATCCAACAAATAAACCCTTTACTATAGGTTTATGGTGTTGTAAGTCTTGCAATAATTTCTCAATAATTATTATTCATGTATACCGTACCTCAATATCGTCGTATTTCCTTTGATTATCGACGACAAATTCCTCCATAAGGTGTAACGCGGCATCCGAATGTGGTACCTCGGTCATAATTTTGTCCAAGGCTAATCCTTTGAATGATCCGAGTGTACCACGACCACCGGGATGCTTTTTAAGTAAATCACTTATTTCGTAACTTTTTCCACGATATCTAACAAAAAATTCTGCTTTTTCTTTTTCATTACTAAACAAGTTATTATCATTGTGCAATCGGATGTGCACATCTGTCGTATTACTGTCCATTTCGGGATCATTGGACTCTGCTTCGAGATTTCGTCTCTTCTGATCGCAGTCTGATCGATCTTCGTGTCGTTGTGCCGGTGAGTTACTTCCTTGCAGCCCCATTCTCGAAAATAGCCCAAAAATTTTCAGTTTTTCTTATCCTTGTATTTCACTCGGTTCTAACGATTTTTCTGGCTCTCATCTCCACACTCCCGGTACTTTTTCATCAATATAGGCATGAAAATCTGGCAGCAAAATCCATACACTCGAAGCATAACTGCAACAGTTTGTTCAAAATCGTCAAAAATTCCTCGATAGTTTCATCGTTTGATAGTTTTCTAAAGTCATCATTAGTCAATTAGCGAAAAATTGATAGCAAAGTAAGGAGCAATCTGATTCATTGCCTTGAATTTGTATGGTGAACTTGGTGTAATGAATCTAATTCTGTTATTATCAGTGTACGCAATAGGGTGATGAAAAAAAAATTGATATTTTTTTTCTAGGAGCTTCAACGGAAATCGTTAGTACATCAAAAACTTAATTTTCCCAAAATTTTAGAATTTTAAAAAATTTTTTAGATAGTGCTCAAGCCACTTTTTGATATTTTCCTGTTTTTTTTTCTCAAAAATCGTGAAGCAAAAGTTTTTTTTGCTCTCATAGAAGAAAGTATTAGTGTTCCATGGAATCAGTAATCTAATAAAATTTTGTCACTCTCAAAAAAATTAAAAGGCTACCTCCCATAATTTATTTATTTTTTTTCTGTATATTTAGCTATAACCCATGAGATTAAAAAATGTGTGCCTACAAAGGGCAATTTTTGTCGTTCTTCCAAAAGAAGCGGTGAATTTACTTTACAAAAACATAGTTTTTCAAAATTACATGTTATAACAAATATTTTTGCGTTTTCTCAAGCGATTGATTTCAATTTTCCTGTATTTTTCATACAGATATGTATTTTATGCACGAATACTTGCTAGGGCATTATACAAAAATGACAACGTTCTAAATAAAGCTGTGTTTTGAGCCGAATTTGAATTCTTTATTTCAAAGTCCGATATTTCACCGCAGAAAACGTTGAAATTGGGGAATTTTCTAGTTTCCTCATGCGTTATAAAAATTAATAAAATATTTTGACCAAATTTTGTTGGAAAAAAATGGAGACCAGTGAATGCAAAACCGCAAATATTTTTCATCAAACTCCCAAAATGGGTCTCGTAATTTTTGCGGATATAAAAAAAAATTAAATTAACTAGATCGAAATAGGTCTATTGTACAAAGTAGCCATCTTGTCGAAACTCAAATAATTTGATTGTAAACAAAACAGTTTGGAACTAAAATTTTTTGTGATTTTGCATTCATTAGCCTACATTTATTTTTCGTTAGAATTCAGTCAAAATATTTTACTATTTTTTATAATAAATGGGAAAACTAGAAAATATCCAAATTATAACGTCTTCTGCGGTGAAATAGGGGAGACCGGGGCAAAACGGGATACCTAAGGAAATATTGAACTTTTCAGAAGTTTGGGAAACTCTGTCTATTTTTTACTCCCAAAAACTAAGAAATTGTACTGGAATTCTTTTCAATTTTCAAAAAAAAAAAAAATTCCTAGGCAAAAAGGGGTACCTCTCAAAAACTCATGAATTTTTTTATGCGATCTCAGCGCTTACAACGCTCTAACGTACGTCGAGCGCACCCTCTGTAATTCAATTCATAATTAATGATATGAATAATAACGAAGATTGCCAATGTTTATTGTGTAAAAAATTGTATTCTTTATCCATTGAATCATGGATTTAGTGCCAAAATTGTGCGGAGCGGGCACATGATTCATGTGCAGGTGTAACCATACATGATGGTCCGCAAACATCTGCGATTACTGTCGTAGACATCTGCGAAGCATTAATTGCAAATATACAAATACTTTTTGTATATCTGTGCAAAAACGTTTTCACTTTGGAAGTGATGTAAAAAAAGAGAATTTGAAAAAAACGAATTTTTTGAAAAAAAAATCAAAATCCAAAAAAAAAAACAAGATAGTTTGGAAAAAATATGTTTCATGTTCTTTTCGGACAAGTATAAAAATTGAAAAAAAAAGACAAAAAAATTTCTCTCATTTTTCGGGTATCCCGTTTTGCCCCGGTATCCCCTACCAGACTTCGAAATAGAGAATTTGAATTCGACAAAATTTTGAAAAACTGTTTTTGTAAAATACTTTCACTCCTTCTTTTGTAAGGACGATGAGAATAGTAACTTGTAGCCATACGTTTTTTATTCTCATAATTTATAGTTAAATATACAAAAAAAAAGAAATAAATTATGCGAGGTGGTCTTTAAATTTTTGGAGTGACAAAATTTTATTAGATTTATTATTCCATAGAGCACTAACACTTTTTGCTATGAGAGCAATAAAAAAATTTTTTGCTTCGCGATTTTTCCAGAAAAACAGGAAAACAGGAAAAGTAGCTTGAGCACTATCTAAAAAATTGTTTTTCAATCTGAAATTTGTAAAATTCGAGTCCCATTTATACACAGAGAAAAACACAAAACCAGAGTAGAATTTAGATTAGAACGGTTTGGCGAAATACGATGCGATTGGACGTTCATTGCTTCCAAGAATCGCAGAAGTTTCAGTTAAAGTTTTCATGATGGCGTTATCGTATTTTTTTGTTAGACTAGGCATGTGTCAAGGCATTTTCAAGATATTTTACAATGTAGCAAAGAATTATTAAGCATTCGTTGTTTGTTTTGTGTTTCTGTACCAAGGACGTTTCTATGTATTGTTATAATAAAATACCCTGGTTGGTTTCTGTACGTAAAAGCTAAACGAAGGAATAAGGACCAGTCATCGAAACAATAATAATATTGCGTTACTGCCGCTGGGAATCGGCTTGTAAGGGAATTAAATCGTAGAGTAATCAGTAAAATATGTTATCTTTCGACTATTGCATCGTCATATGATGCGGGGACAATAGCATTACAGATTGTATTACTTCGCAGAAAACACTTTGAAGTCACGTCGAAAAATCGGATCAAATCGAAATATTCTGATGACAAGAGTTGTCAAATATTTGGATCAAAATTCGTTCAAAATAATGATAAAACATTTAATCCATGTTGCAACTAAACTCACTGTTTCTTAAGCAATTATATGAGCGCACGCTTTAACCACTCACTGAAAACAACTCCTAGGAGTTAAAAGTGGTGTTTTACGTACTCCTCACCACTAATCTACTTCAACAGACGGTAAAACACTTACTTTCCGTACCGCTGGCAGGCTCGAAAAGCGAGGAAAACGTGGTTGCGTTATATAAAATTCATTAGCACCCAATGAGTAACAATCTTTCAGATTTTTTTAAATAAAAAAGTGAAAATTACTCGCTCGAGGGACTTCAAACGGGGTGACGAATGAACCACAAAATATAATAAACCGTCAGATATCGGCACTGCTAAGAAAAATATCGATAACTAATGATAAACACTAGTTTTGATGAACGCCAAATCAACATGAAAAATTTGAGTGAACATCAAACTCACATTTCCATAAACTCCACAACCGATTTATTAATGATAAAAATAAATAAATCACATGATATATCAATAGTCAATTCTAAAGTGAAGATGAACCTCGACCATCACCGATGGTCTAGTCGCGACTGTTACTATCGCGGCTTCGTACACCTACCAGTCAGCTTCATTAACGTGTGTGCGATACTACTCGCGTGAATCCATATCACTATGATTTTCTTTTACGTGAAGGGTGGGGGGGGACGAAATATCTTGACCTCGAATGCAGTCGACTGTTTTGAAAATTTTTGGAACTGTTGGCGATAACAAATTGTTCATTGTTTTAGAAAAAAAATGCACGTTTAATTAGTTTTTAATTTCGTTGTGACAAATGCACTATTAGAACACACTGGATGGTTATAGCAATGGAAATTCTTCTATGAAGGGATCGATGAGGATAAAAGCCAAATAGGCCAAAGTCATATTCGGCAATAAATAAGCTTTTATTGAAATATCTCGAATTTTTGTATGCAATACGCTCGATTATTTAAATATATATATTTGTCCATACGAATCTAATATTTAGTAAGGTTTTAAAGAGTATTGCGACGACGATGCACACGCGTTTTCATTCGTGAATATGCGAAAAGTGTGACATGGTTGTAGGAATAAAAATACTCGCACTAGTATTTAATGACACGCTGGGGTTTATGAGTTACCTTCGCTCACTATTTTCTCGGTATGATTCAACGAAAAAACAAGAATTGCGGCAATTTGGATGGAACTATACGACATGGACAGGAAGGTAAAAAAATATTTAGGGCTTTTCTTTTTCTTCTTCGTTCTCTCTAAAGCGCTGACATTTATTGTACTTCACGCGAGTATTTTGCTCTCCGGACCTTCCCTCCAACCTTTTTCTGTTCCATTTCGAACGCACATCTAACTTTTTTGTTGCATTTGCAATACGCTCGTGCGAAAATTCTAGAGAATGGATGATGAACCAATTGAAAATATGATTTCTACTTGGTAACTCATTTTTCATCACCTTTTTTAAGTCCATTACGAAATATTTTATCGTTGTTGGAGATTCGGAGAATATATGCGGTTTAAATATGTGGGACAAAGGACTTCAAATGTTACAGAGATTATCGATTCGACGTCGAGTTTATCTGAGTGAATGCTTCTCCAAATGGTTTAAGAAACGTTTACGTGGAAGTTAAGCTAAGTTAAACACGATAAAAAGAATATTCGGTTTCATCTGAAATTTCTCCGTAAAACAATAACGGCTATTTCAGATGAAATAAATAATCTCATAATTTTTATTTGTTGAATAATGATTCGACGAGTTGTTGGCCGTTTGATCGTTACGATTTCGAAGAAATTTTCTTTCGTTTTATCCAGCGTGTAATTTCGGCCATTGAAGGGTGCTGATTACATTGGAAATTAATTTCAGAACGAACTTTTGGTAAAAAGCTCTTTCGTAATCGAAGAGATGAGTTCTGCTGCGGTCGTGGCGTCGAACTTGGTATAGTTGGGACGCAACGAAAAATCCTCCTTTCACTGACAATCTCTTACTCTTTTATTCATTTTATGAAGCTCTTTACATATTCACTTTTTGGCTTCAGAAACAATGGTGGCTACGACGAAAAGAATATTAATTACTTGCGACGCTGAAGTTTGCAACGTTGGAAACCAACGAAATGAACGAAAAAAATTCTCCAATCATTTTCCAATTTCGTTCCCTGCCGAATTTGCAATTCGTAGTTTTTCATCCTACACCGATGCGTCGTGAAATAAAATATTGGTGAATTAAAAATGTTTTTTTCGTTTATTTCGTTGGACCCCAACGTTGCAAACTTCAGCGTCATTAATTACTTAACATCGAACGATGCGAGCTTCGATAGATAATTCAATCATCGTCCGCTCGATTCCTAAGCAATCAGACTTTAACTTACAGAAACGTAAATTCGAAAATATACTTGAGTGTCCTTTCCTTTGATTTTGCTGTTGTTATCTTATTGCAACCTGCTGGTTTCGGGGTAAGAATTACGTGAGATCAAGTGAAATATTTTATCGTGAGTATTGACAAACTTTGATTTTCAAATTTCAACGCTTTGGTTATATTACTAACGTCGCAGAAAATGAAGAAATATTTATATTTTCACGCCGGTCATAATATTCACTTGGCTTTACGTAATGTTTGCTTTCCAATGTGATTCCCTCATTTCCGAGAGCAAGGTAAACGTTATGTGCATCAATGTAGTCGTTCATGTATCTGCAGGTAAGAGTTTGCTGTGTGTTGGTACATTTTGTGAGATCCATTCAATGTCACGTCTCTGATAACGATTCCACCGTTACTCTCTTGCTTTGTCCATATGTGCCGATAGGAAACCGAGCCTTATGTGACTTTAGAAAATTTCAAAAGGCGGATAAACACGAGCCGAGATAAAGCCATAATTTGCTGATAGGATTTGTTGGAAAACATCGAAATTTACACGTCGAAATGAAACTATAGGAAGAATTCCTGTAGCGAATGAGAATGAGAAACAGAAAATCAACTGGTTCCAGAGGGATTCGAGATTTCATGATGACGATAAACTTTGTTGCTTGATCGATTTCTCCGAGTCTTTCAAGGGTGACCTATAGACCCATGGTTGAATGAATTTACGATTTTCAAAACGAAACGTGACCAATATTTTAATAAAAGACGCCTTTTTTCGAATTTGAGATTCAAAATCGACATTATCGATATTTTTTTGAAGCCAAATCGCAAGAAGAGTGCGACGTCAAAACTTGTTTTTGATATTATTGTGAAAAACTGTATACGTGATGAATAGTTTGAAAAAATTGTGAAATTTTTGCTGTAGTTAGATATTAATTTTCAAAGTTAGGCGAATTGATCTCGCGAAATGTACTGCAGAATAAGGGAAGCAAGTGGGTTAGTGGGGTGGTTTTAGAATGGGTGCGATTAGTGCTATACTGATGGTCGTAACAGTGCGTATGAGCCTTCGATTCAGTGTAAATAATAAAATGCAGAAGACAATACCTCGATCATCTCTCGTCTTTCCTCGGATTCCCAGGGCTCCGTTTTCGCAAAAAAAAAACTATGGACACAGATGCGGCTGATATTCTGGCACTGGGATTTCCAAATAAACGTAATATTTCATTGAACCAATGATGGAATCGGGTAGTGTAATTTCGGGAATAAGTCCAATATTGGGGTGAATTGAACGCGATTTTCATTGTGTTTGAGAAAGTTAATCAAGCGGTTGCGAACTTTATTTGTCGTACAACTTATTTTGGAAAGAGAAAAAAATGAATTTCCAGCTAATATTTCCAGATTTCCCGCTGGAGTCTCTAAGAAAAATTTCAAATTTTCTCTGGTACTTCGATGCCATCTGCAGTTGATCTGCGCATGATTTGAACCAATCGTATGGATAATGGTAACAATAATAATGTTTAACAATAACGAAATAAAAATAATATAACTCATGCATCATTTCAGGAGGATGATTGGTAATCAATAAATAATTTGGAACGCGTTTGGCTAATAATTCGCCTAATTAATATTTACAAATTGTCGCCCTTGCTCCCGACAATAGTCTCAATTAACGTAACTAACAACGTTGCAAATATCGCTTCAATTCGTTCTCGTATTTTTTACAATACTCACATAGGAATACATAAATCTTTCCTCCGAATCGCACGCGGAAGCTCTTCGTGACGGTTCTTTGAGCTACCGTGAATAATTAACTTTTAATTATTTCTTTCACCCTCTCTCTCTCTCTCTCTCTCTCTCAATCTCACTTTTCTCACAGATTAGTACACACAATAATCCGCCGAACTTATACGTCTAAACTTATTTTTTACGTATGTACATTAGGTACAGCTAATTTAGGATGACCAACGGGGAAGAAAACAAACCCATTCGCCAATTTATATCTCAGCAATGCAATATAAAATACGATAATAACAATGCTATTGTACAGGTATGCAATATGCATATGTATAATTCATGTATGAAGCTGGGCTTGTCAACTAATGTCAATTCTTTTTTACGAATGATCAACCAGACCTTTTGCAGTTCCATTTGAAAAATCATTTTTGACGTCAATATTATTTATTTATGTTTTCCGGAGTTTTATCCCGTAGACACCACAATGGTGCAAATTTGCACCCACGAAAATTTCAAGTGTTTAGAACTTCAGAATCAATTTCAATTTTTTTAATGATTGTAATCGATTACTAACAGTTGTTACCCCTAAAATGTCTCGTTGTAAGATTAAAAACTAGAGACAAGTACATTTACGCCCTCTGGGAAGTCATCTGTAGAAACATGGAAATCAATGGTCGTAAAACTTTAAATCCAAGAAACAAAACGTTGTCAAATAAATGCAGAAGTTGCCGAGCAAATCGCACTACGAACAAAAGAATTACAAAAGAAGAAAAATAGGACACAAAAAATTACAACCACAAAAAATACAAAGACAAAACATACAAAAACAAATTGCGACTAAAAAAAATTAAGATCATAAAAATTAAAAAAAAATTACCCACGGAAAAAATTATATACCAAAAAATTGAAACAAAAAACATTTGGCCGTTGTACTTGGCGTTTTACTGGTGAAAACTATCAAGCCACCGACGAGAGATGGATTTTGCTTGTGCCCTTGGTGAAAAGGGGTCGAGATCGCTTCTCTACTGCGTATGCACCGACACATCATTCTAACCTCGTACGATGACGAGCGTAATTATTTTTTTCGTGCAAGCTTTGCTCATACAAAAAATAAAGAATGTACGAATGTACATTTGGCGCATTCTTCACTTAAATTCACTCCAATGCTTATCATCAACGATGAGCACGAGTAAAAAAAAGCCCAACCCAACGATTTACTCGATAGCATCATACCTACTAAAAGAACATTAAAAAAAAGATTGGGCGACAATACGTGACTCAGATTTCTTGGTAAAACGAACATGTGGTATGTCACATATCCTTTAATCCCTGAATGATTCGATAACATTTCGTGAAATTGACAGCTTAAATTTTGAATACAACCTGGGAACTGTCACTTTCCAAATTTTTGAAGCATGAACAGATTCATGGAAATATATAGGTATACAATTTGTATTATGGCACCAGATTTGTCACTAAAGAAAAAACGAATAAACATCAAAAATGTGTGCGAAAAAATGCAACATTTTTTGATGAAATTAAAAAATAAATAATTAATATCTTTTCAATACGTTAAGCTACAGAGTTCGTAGAGGTTGCGATCGACAGATAAAAAAAAATAAAAAATACGTCATCTTGCAGAATTCACTGAAACACTATAATTATTAAATCATTAAAGAAATAAATTTCGAAAGTTATCGAAAACAGCTGAAAAACATTCTCGCTCCTGTAAAGACTCTCTGGAAGCGACTCGTCATACGTAAATGTACTTGTCTCAGAGTCGCTACCGCGACTCTAGATTCCATGCGTTCATGGATGAAATGATAAGTTTCACTGGTGCAAATTTGCACCAGTGTGGTGTCTGCGGGTTAACGCTACGTTGTTTGAACATTTTGTAACCTAGGGCCAATAACAATGTTGAGAGTTCGTTACAAAACTCGTAGTCGAAATCATTATGGAGCTTTATCGAAATAAAACGAGGGCACATTTTTTGAGGATGAAAATAATTTCGTGTGGAAATTCAATTTGTACAGTTTTTAGGGTTGAAAAAAGATTTGAGAAAAAAAAATAACAAAGTTCGTGGAACATGCTCCACACGCCGTTGGAGTGCAACGATTATGTTTTAATCTATAACATAGTTTCCGAGGATATTAATGCGATAGTGCTATTGATCTCAACAACACTTATGTTTAACGTAGCGCGATGTAGATACCAAATATATGAATTTCTAAGTTTTTCTTGATAACGTCGGTAACACAAGCATGCCCATGAAGCATAAATAAAAAGGGGGCGGAAGAGCTTAGCATAAGTGATTTTTCCTTTGCTTTCGAATCGATGCGTTTCTGGCTTTAATCCATGAAAAAACGCAACCACATTCACTTAATCTCAGATTTGATCGATCTCTTTGTACTCTCGGGTATCGGTGCGATATATATTCGACATGATAGTGTAAAAAAAACCGTTCTTCAGTTAGAATAAAAACGACGTTAAGATAACCGAATAGAATGAACAACTCAAATGAGAATGAACCAAATAGCGAAAAAAAGGTATTAATCGCTTCGTTTTCGAGCCTCGTTGGTCACCCTTACGCGAGAACAATCGCGATCAATTGTTATTATTTATTATTGTTTGTTTTTCGTTATCTTAGGGTGAACCAGCCGAACAATGATCGCAGCTGAGTCAATCTCGATAGATTTATTTTAGAGCGAAAAAACAAGTTTAATTTTTCTTCTTCTGTCTAATCGCTGAGGTTCCCCTTTTTGTAAAATATGAAATTTGTACCGACTGATTTTCGCGGACGCGAACGTAGACTATAATCATTCTCATGGCGCCACAAACTCGTTTTCATTCTTTTGTTTGTGTCTTTCAGCGATAATTATCCTGCTGTTGCTTTTTCGGGATCTTAAAAGTAATGATAAAATTATTTCAAATGAAATCCATTATTTCGTCCTACACCCACATCTCGTAAGTTGATGAACACGAGCATCAATTACTATTTGTCTCAAAATATCGACTATTTACCATCGACGAGAATGACTTCTTAATGAAAGGAACGAAAAAGGTCATCGAGGCTCGTCCCACTAATACTACGATTCTATACTGCCCAATTTTATCTACATATTTACGCGCATATTGCGACGAAAAATTGTACTTTGCGCCATTGAAATTCGACCTCTCCCTCGTAATGCTCGATTCCTCATGCTTCCATTTGAATGTCGAATCAACACGACACGGTAGAGAAAAAACAACAGTTGACCAATTTCCTTGCAGCGGAATAGACGAGGTCGATGTTAGACGAAAAATTGAGCCTTATTGCATGGGAAAATATTTGAAAGAAGTCAAAAAAAACAAAAACAGAATGCCAGATATCCATAGCAGGACACGACCTTAATTTTGCAACCGAGGTTAAGCCGCTACTTGATTTGGAAACAGAGTAAAATTAATTTTTTGCAGTGCCCGCGGAAACGCTTCGCTCAACGTCACCTGAGGGGGACACTCGGCATGTGGACGGAGCAGGGAGCAAAGAAAAAGTTCTCAACTGGGGCTCCTAATACGGAGTACGTTTTTTTTAGAGATTTGACCAATGAAAATCTAGAAATTCGACAACGTCTTGATGACAAGCACATTAAAAAAGTTCAAATTGTGAAGGTATGCCGTGCTACGTATCTCCTTACAGAATAAGACAAAAAACATCATTCTTTCGCTCTGAGAAACTCTGCAAAGCTGCATCGGGATCGGAGCATCGAGCAGAAGTGAGGTCAGATATTTAAGTGACGTTGAAAAAGTTCTCGTCGCAATATACGTATGCACATAAATATAATATTATCCTCCGAATGCCACTTTCGTACGAATGGCAGTTTAATTCCTTGAATCCGTTTTTTGTGTGTGTGTGTGTGTTTTTTTTTCGTGGTTTCTTGTTACAATCGCAAATTTCGGTGGTGAAATTAAACCGTGTTTCGATTTATTAATATGTATATCCGGCGATCTCGTCTCGCTTAATATTCTTTGGTTTTTGGTTTTGTTCGTTTTTCTGCAAATCTATACAACGCTGAGGAGGAAAGGTTTTTGCGAACTATACAAAAAATCAATTTTCAACGTTTTGTCATCGCTGACGACGGTCGAAGGGGAGTTACCGACTCGATTGGGATATTGCGGATTCGTTTGAACTCGGAATTTCGAGCTCATTTCCTCTCGTCTCAGAATTCCATCACTTCCATTTTGAAACCTTTGCTCTTGTGCTGATTTGCTGCCATCTTTTGGAGATTCTGCGGTGCTGAATTGTTGTCGTCATCGCTGTTCACGTCCTCATCCTCTTCTGAAAAATCTTCCAGTCTACTGTGATACTCGTCCAGCTGTAATGGTCCAACAATTAGTCAACAATTTTTTTTTTTATTAGCGAACTTTCGAATTTGAGAAATGAGACCTTATGTTGATGGATGTTTTTCGTGGCTCGGATTCAACTACTCGGAACAAATCTGTCGAATATCGACAGTACTAAGCAAAAATTATGACAGTTTTTCATCTCAGTTTACACTTTGGATCGCTCAAAAAAATGTGATTTTTCGAAAACTTATTTTTCAATAAGAAACTTAACAACTTAAGAATGTACGTGCGCGTCACATTGTCTTATTTCAGTCACTTAGTCACTTAGTGTACGTCAGCTGACAGTCTTACTATACTTTTATATAAGAATTACCTCGGTCATCTATTCATATATAGCACAATATTAGTAAAAATGCGTAATCTTAATTTTTTAATCGTAAATAATGTTTAAGTTGATTACAATAGTTCTAATTCAGATGGCCGTTGACCCCTCTTTTTCGTGTACCATTAGATTCTACGCGATTCAATTCATATGAATAATAGTTTTAATTTTTGACATCTAATTTAGAAATATATCAAATTTTGAATTGAGGATGGTTGAAGGGGCCGGTAAGTCATTGTGGCCATATGCGACACGTTAATTTCTGTACTTTTCGACTGTTAATATTTCAACCAAACAGTCGATAAGGGGCCTTGAAATTTTACGCAGGCATAGAAAAGAAATCTTGGATCGTAAGACATAAAAGAATTAGAGTGCTATCTAAAAACAGCTCTTGCACCTGTACATCCTTAAGATTAGTTTTGTAATGCTATCAAATTTCCAGTTTTGACTTTATAAAAATTTTTTTTATTGATCTAAGAAATCCCATAAAAAATGCAGGTCTCGAGTCCTTGTATGAATGCGATCTCACAGAAACATGAAAGTATATCGCAGTGGGGTAAGAGTAAGCAGGAATATGAATATTCACAAATTCAAAAGTTAAGAACAAATTAACAGGCAAAACGGAGAAAAAAACGTTTTTTTTCCTGCTCCGGGTTACGTTGTACAACGAAAGGTGGCAGGACTCAGATTTATAGATGACGAAAGATAGCTGAGCGTCTAAGCCGAACAAATACATTCTAAAATCTATACACGCCGCATGTTCTGATAGCTCTGAAACGTCTTTTGAATAAATTTCAGAGAATTAAGTAATGCAGAAGAGATCCGGAAGTATTGTTGACGATAGCATCGCAAGAGTTGAAAGCTTTGTGAACATTTCTGCTCACTAGATTAATTGCCATGCCCTTTCAATAATCCTACTTCAAATGAGCTGAACCATTACTTTCCCTAAATCTTTGATCGATGTTTTTGAACCCAGCAGTATCTGCGGATAATTTATTATTTGAAAAAAAATCTGTTTTTTTACTGATGAATTATCTCATGCATTTAACGAGAACTCAATTTCCTATTTAAATGGAGCCTAATGTAGCACTCGATTCAGGAAGCATCTACGAAGTCGCCAAAACAGATCAATCGCCTACGATATTTTATTGGAATCAATGAATTCCGTTTGACTCGAATAATTTATTAGCATTTTTAGTTTTAGGTTTTCCATGTATTATCTCCAAAATTTTCTGTGCACTATCGCAATGCTAATTTTGTTTCAACATTATAATTGATTCAATTTATTTTTATTTTATTCGTTATTTTTCAGTTAGTTTTAGTTTTTATATTTATTATTTTATTGCATCGCTATCGAACACAACGTTATGATCAAATTTGTTCGAATCGAGCGAATGTCATTTTTTCTCAATAAATAAACTCCTGTAAAAAAAATTAGTCAATGAATAAATGCTCATTTACCGTAAACGTACAATCGTTCATCGATTTATTGACAGTCGACTAAACTTCTCTAAATTTGCATTCTTAAGAAAATTACTACGATAGACTCACATGTAAGGTAGCTACGTAGGAGAATCTTATCGACGATACCACAGACATGGGATGCTTACCTACAACTGCAGATCGTACATTCAATGTGAGCATCCCGGATAAGCTCAATTGGCTCACTTCGGAATAATGTAAATAAATAAACAAATAAATAATTCGGGAATACGCTAATCGATCGTTGTTGATATGGAAAAAATAAGAAGCCAAAGCTCGCAGTATTTTTTCAAATTATCCCGTCGAGTGCCAATCGAGACTCTTTGATATTTTTGTTTTCTTAAAGATTCGCGATTCGAAGGAAATCTGAGTAACTCTTCAATACTAGTATTGCAATCGATACATTTTTTTCAATGAGATTATTTTCTGCGGAACAATAATCCGCGATGCTGAGAAAATTCGAAAGGAACGCAGAGAGTAATACGGGACACGAGCCAAGGCAAAAGCAACGGGGTTCACACCAACAGTTATTCAGTAGACTCTCTCATAATTTAACTGCGTCGGACCACGTGTGTTCTTTTTTTTGTTCAAAAGTTCAAACACATTTACGTTAATAATTATTCATTCGAGAGATAAATAACGCCGGTCATGTTTTCTTTTTATTTCAGTAACATTTTGATATATTCTGTTTCTTTTTTTTTCACTTTTAAATGATTGATTGCGCAATCACCCAGTATTACATTGTGGTGCATGCTTTTTCAGAAAACGAAAAAGCTCGAGGTTAATGTTACATTTTGAATTCAGTGAAATAGACAAAAATGTCGATAGTCGAGCTCAATTACTCGATCGTTCGAGATCAATGGTTACTGCATCAACGTGAGAATCGTGAGGAATCGAAATGAATTGAAAAAATAGTTAATAATGAAAGTGTCTACTGAATATTATACCACAAACGAACACGCATACACTGAATACAATACCGACAAAGATAAGGGAATATCCGATCAATTTGTAAAAATAACCGATTGACTCATTCGAATGACGCTCTGGCATCTAATCGCGCAATAAATTACTATTTCGAGTCATTGCCAAGAGTCTCGATAAGTCGTATCACGAAAAAAACATAATACTAAAAAACGTATAGTAAATTTGAAAGAAAAAACTTAGGTACACTCCCGTCCAAAAGTTTGGGGTCACTCGTTGAAATTTCTACCCACACTAAAAGTTAGAACCATTTGCCCTTCTTCTGCCAGCGATTTGTGGCGAAAGCTCGAAGACGCTTGGGCGAGTTTGGATCAAGCCATAATTGGCAAATTGATTGAGCGAATGCCACGACTCGTCAACGCAGTCCTCAAAGCCAAAGGCGGCTTTTTCGATGGGAAACAGGTGTAAACTAGGTAAGAGACTAAATGAACTATTTTTTCTATTGAAATGACATGGGGATTGCGATAAAATCTGAAAAAAGCATCTCGCTTATTTAAAAAAAATCGACAAAAAAATTTGAAAAAATATCAGTTAGTTCAAAATTATAAATTGAAACTTTCTTCTCTCTAGAAATTTCATCCCGAACCCTATAATTCTCGAGTTGCACCGCTTTTCTCAGTCAAGACCCGACCAAAAAGATCGAAAAAAAAATTTCAAAAAAAAAATCTAAATTGATTAAAGCGAGCTTCTCATAAACCGACTCAACTTTTTACCCTCTTGACATTTCCTCTGAACCCATAAAGTATTTGAGATACGCCACAATTTCTGAAACTCCTCGTTTTTAGCTAAAACTAAGATAATTTTAAAAAAAAAAATCGGACGGTATTTTTTAAAAAACAAAAATGAAGCTTTTTCTATTCCCTCTAAAGCTGTTATGGAGGAGAGTCGAGAAAAAAATTTCTACTAGATAGGCAGCGTGTTTACGAAGGCCAAAAATATGTCGAAAAACGATGCTGTTCTAAAGCGCGTGCAGGCTAAAAAAAAATTGTAAAAAATATTAACAAGTGGCAAATTGAAGCTTAGTTTGTCTTCTTTAAAATGACGTCTGTTAAATTCGATTTCGTTGATTTTTGATTGAGTTATCAAACTTTCAGTGTGGGTAGAAATTTCGACGGGTGACCCCAAACTTTTGGACGGGAGTGTACGTTCAAGGAGGCCAACGATGTACAATGGGAAATAACTAGCGAATCAATCTTCTCAAAATACTTTCAGAACAAAGCTCTAACAATGCCTCTGGGTTGATTTATTAGAAATTTGACTCTTCGATAAATGGCACAGAGTACAATAAGGATTGAGTTCGAAAATTCAACAAAATCAAATGCCTTTAATTGAAATTGCTTGAAACATTAAATGTTCGATGCACAATATTTGCTTTCGAATTTTCCGACCTTAGATTTTGATATTACAATATTTATGATATTGTACCTTGTGCTTTCGAAGTCACAAGAATGTCGTTTATCGCAATAAATTTGAATGAAAAAATCACTGTACTTACATCGACATCACCCATCATTTCCTTGGTTGACACCGTCGTGTCAATCCGCCGGATACTGCCCTGGTGTATGTCGACGTCGAGCTTAACGCATTGGAATCTTCGCAATAGGAAGACGATAGGTATCGGAGCAACGCCGGCTACAATAATACATATGCCAATTCCGAGCACCCAGTCGGGATAACTTCTTTGTACAGTCATCCCCTGGAAATTAAGGAAATAGTGGTAATTATTTTGCTCTGTCAATGCTGTGCCATCGTAACATTAATTACAAGTTATGCTTGTTTTGTTCGTTAATGTCGTTACCAAAGAAGCACTCCACGCCGAATATTCGGGTCTTTTGACTAGCATCGAAACCATACTCGAAACAAGGATGCAGACCATGATGAGGGGCGCGAGGAACCGCCATGTTATCTGCCAGTACCAGCCTGGTCGATAACCAGTCATATCTTGAATGTCCTTCGAAAATCTAGACAATACAAATTGAATTATTTTTTAGAAAGATCCAAAGCTAAAATCGTTCAAATATTCTTCTCCATTATTATTATTATTATTATTAGTATTAGCTAAAATGCCCCGTGTTGCCCGGGTGAAAAAATATTGTCTTATTAGTGGCTGAGAGTGGAATTGTGAGATTAAAAAAACTGGTAAATAATAATGTTTTTGAAATTTGAGAATATTTCGATGCTCGATGATTCCAATTCCAGGAAATTTCGTCAAGGAGCGGTGGATAGGAGTATGAGTCGATGGCGGGGGTGGGGGCAGGGGGACGAGGCTCCAAGGAACTAATAAAAGAACGTTCTCGAACGTTGTGGAATCTCTTAAACAATTGTGGAAATCTTTCAGAAAGAACTGAATCAATCTTCATAGAGATTACTTTTTTTTGCCGCCCACACCCACCCACGCATTCTCATCGGCACCAAACCCTCCGCAGTATCGATGGGAGACCAAGGGCTATCCACGACCCCAATCCCGGGTTAACGACGTATGGTACAAAAGTCTAAATAATTAGAAATCGATCAAATTTGGTGATAATGTTCTTCAACATCAAGTGCGAAAAGACAATTTTTTTCAAAATTTTCGTCTGCTTAGTTATCGAGTAATTACGCATTAAAGCAGATTTCTTATGCCCGGAATGTATACCTATATATATGGAAACGCTGTGCTTATAAACGTGAACTTTAATGATCAATTACTCGATAACCGTACAGAAGAAAAATCTTAAAAAATTTGTATTGTCAAATTTGGCACTAAAGAATATGTTCACCAAATTTTATAAAATTCTGATAATTTTGAAATTTTTTATGTTTTTGGCATGGTTTAGCATGGCAACATTGTATCGCCTGTACCAAATATCCTTAAGAGCATGGATCAGTCGACTAACCTCACCTCGAATTTTCGAAATGAAAATTCTCCGCTGTCGTTTGACTAATCAAAAAAAGGCTCTGTCAGCGGACGCGGAAAGATGGCTTTTTTTTAATTGATCAAACCGTGTCGAACATATTCAATTTCGAAAATTGCAGCTATCTCTCTCGCACTCACGGTGGCGAGATAGCGACTGCTCCATCACCTTAAAAGCGCTCGGTGGTTGTGGAGATAAAGTGGCATTTACAAAACACCCCTTGCCTTTTATATATAATACATATTAGATTATTTCACAATTGAATAAAATATTTTTTTCGATCGGTTGAAAAATGGATTCAGCTTACTTTTCATGACCGTATATGAAGATAACGGAAATCATTTCCATTAGAGCGACGACCACGAGCCCAATGGTGCTGGCAAAACTGTCAAATAATTTAAGCCAGTATTCACCAGCTCCCGTGCAGAATATGAGACCAACGAAGAAACAAACGACGCATACAACACCTGCGAAAAAATAATGTAGAAATGAATTAAATAATGATTATTTTTGTATTTCATTTAATTGATTGAAACGCACCTGTAATGTATTGTTTTTTCACCCTTTTGAAAAGATCTATATCAAAAATAACACACAGCATTCCCTCGAGAATTCCGATTTGTGAGCCTATCCCAAGCGCCAATAACATCAGGAAGAATATACAAGACCAAAATGGAGCACCAGGTAGTTCAACGATTGCTTGGGTAAAGACTATGAAAGCTAGGCCTGTCCCTTCAGCGGCCTTTTAATTCGAAAATAAAATACATTTTTTTTTCACTTATTTCGCATAAACATTATTCAGAAGCGTCATGCACTTGCATATTAAAAATACCAAATGTATATATATTTAAATAAAAAAAATGGTGTTCAAAAAGAATTCCTAGATGTTGAACGTAGCTGGAAAATAATGGTTTTCATTGATCGGATTTTGTTTTTACCCGCAACTTACGTTTTCCAATTGACTGCTGATGCTGCAAGCATCGAGGGTAAAGTTTTGTCCCGAAGTATTGTAAGTTTCTGCAGCCAATTGATATTGCTCAGTAGTAGCATTGACACTGAGAAATCCTGCATCGATGAGCAATTCTCGATTGCTGAAATAAATATATTCATGAGGATAAAAATTTACTATATTTTACGATTTTAGGTGAAAAGATCTCGAGGCAGAATAGACGTATGTGATATTTCGAGTATTGATCTTTTTCGTTGTACAATAATCGTCATGAATATCACAATTTATGGCTACTTTTCTTACTACCCTCGTCCTAAAACTGTCTCTAGGTCTCTTAATCGTATAAATAAATTCTCGACATCGATCAAACAGGATAATTCGAGGTCACGAGGGAAGACGCCTATTCGGGTATGGTAAATTACAAAATCGATATTTCGTACGGCTACACTCGTTCCCCAACGAAAATTAGATTTGGACCAGCCCGATCCGGACTGAGATTTTTTTTGCGCATTAATTTCAATATTGTGGTGATCCTTTTTTCTAGATAACCATGGGCATCCATGAAAATTGATGCTTTTCAAATTTGACGTAAATTATATACAATGAATGTGACGAAAAATTAAACCGCATTGCTTCGCATGCTTCAAAATATAAAATCAATCGTGAAGTGAGTTTGAAAAATATCAATAATTTGAGTTATGCATAATTGGATTGGAAATGCTGTTGATTTAATGGTTTTATCTCACCTGGCAAGGCATTTGTCAACGTTGCTCATGGCTTTGAACCCGAGTATCGCGAACACAACGGCACTGGCGTACAGTGCAGTGAATACGTTGCAGCAACTGACAAGAATGACGTCACGCACGCAATTGTTATCCGGTGTGTTATAACTCCCAAAGGCTATCAACGAGCCGAAGGCCAAACCAAAACTATAAAACACTTGTGTCGCAGCGTCCAGCCAAACTCTTGGTTCCAGCAGCTTTTCCACCTTTTGCACAATCCTTATTTTTTTTCATTCAGTTTTTGACATTACGATAGGGCAAGGAATATGGTTGGAGTGTGCAATGGCGAGTTGTGGAATTATCAGTGAGAACAAACTTCCATGAATTTTCATTATTTTCTTATTTCAAAGGCTTTAAAGGCCCTTTAACGTCTGAAAGACACCTTTCCCATGTACCCTTTTCTGCGGGATTATTCACTATGAAAACGTCATTGAAAAAATTTGTCGATTATTTTCGAGGTCGCTCTTTTTAATGGTGCCATTCAAATTTGGCTAAAACCCTTTTTTTTTAAGTTATTTGCAAAATAAAACAAAGAAGTAGCGTTTTTTTTTTAAATCAACGACTCGGAAGCCTGATCATATTATTCTCCAATGATAAAGTGCACAAGTCGTTTCCTCGATGTTTGTATCTTAGGCTTATTATTGCGAATGAACGGTAAAATTGCTAAAATAAAATGTTTACTTTCCTGGGTATTTAAATTTTGTGATGAAAACGAGTATTTTAGAGTTGATATATAAATTACACATGAGATCCGAGGTTTTTTGGATCGGTGATCCCAATTTGATATTAGTTTTGCAAAATTAATTTGTTTAAACAATTTGTTTGAACAATGTTTGACAAAAAATCAAAATTTCCCAAAATCATTCCTTTTCCTACCCGGAAAAGTACCATAGAGAAATAAATTGTGACAAAAAAATGAAAATTTTCAAATTTATTTATTACGAGGAATAATTTTTAAAAAAACCGAATAATGTTTTTAAACCTAGGTTTAAAAAAATTATTGGAATTGTTTAAACAATTTGTTTAAAGAAAGTATGATGAAAAATTTCAATTTTTCAAAATTTTTTCCAAACTTATGATCTACGCGGGAAAATATGTCAGAACTGTTTCGAGCGACCTCGAAAATAGTCGACCAGGTAGCTTACGATTTTTTTCAACGACGTTTTCATAGTGAATAATCCCCTCAAAGAGGGTACACCAGAAAGGCGTATTTCAGGCGTTGAGGGTTAAGATAATATTTATATTCACCTTGGGTGTGTACATGTGAGCAAGACCAGAACCAGCTCCCCTTAACGTTATTCCTCGTATGAAAAAAATTGTGAGCACCAAATAGGGGAAGAGGGACGTAAAGTAGACCACCTGCAAGTCGATTAATCACCAGGAATCAAAATATTCGTTGCAGTTATTTGAGAAACACGAAATTTAGATACGAGAAAAATGTAAAACAAATAAACGACAAGAGTATTTACCTTTCCCGAGGATTGGATTCCCTTCATTACGATGAAGAAGACGATAACCCAGCTGAGCAGTAAACAAAGTGCAATCCACCACTTGATGTCCTGACCCTCTTCGATCGAGGGTGCAGCGTCCAGGGTGGTGCGATACCAGAAATAAGCTGTCTCTGAACTCTTGGCACACTCGTCCACCGGTTTACCATCCAATTGTGGACACGATGCCCATGGCAATGGGTCCTAAAGGTTAAAACATCAAAATTGCGTCAAGAGCAGAACAGGAAATACGACTAGAACGGAGTGCAAGCGACCAATGATGCGCGTGACGACAACGAGACAGAGTGAAGAACAGCTAAAAATGCGATCGCAATGTCAGTGATTGAGAAATTTTTCAGCTGCTGCATCGCGATGAGAATATTTGGATGATTTTTAATGCATATTTTTACAGGATACATCACGTTTCATTGGCGAACAAATAAGTGAATCAGAGTTAAGGAAAGAGGATGATAATGGGAATAAAATAAAGTCGTGAAACGAAATGCTTGATCAACAACTTTTTAATTCGATCGCCAAAATGAATTGCCAATCGCTAGCACCAGTATTTTTGTATAATGAACTATTCAACTGTGTTCTATTGCACAAAGAACTTTTTTCTCGATATTGTTATGCATTCAAAAAAATAATTCCACATAAAATCGAATGTGACAGTGCTCTTGAGTTGTGCAAATAATGGCGTAATGCACTCGCGATTATGCACAAATGAGCAGTATGCAGATTTGCAATCAATGATTGAAAGTTGGTGTTCTAGGAGATTGAAGCGCCAGTCGATGAGGTGCACGAAAAGTGACTTATGTTCATTCGTTTCATTTCAAGACTTGATTTTTCGTGTACTTACTCCAAATTTAACCGTGATAGTCTACGCGGGCGAATCGGAAAAAAGAAAATCATCAGTAAACTTAGGGATTATTAAAAACAAATACATCTTTCCATGAATGGGATCCCAATGGGTATTTAAAAAGATTTATCAAAAAAATGTAATTATATTACAAGTCATTTGGATTTTGAACATCAAATAAACCACATGCCTCATGATAGGAGGAAAGACACTTACTTGAACTGAATTAAAGAGGTAGTAGAAGCACCATGTGATAATAACATTATAGTACAAAGCAACGAAAAAAGTCACTATACAGGAAGCAATTCCTATCCCGCCGAGCCAGGGATGAATCGTATTCCAAACCCCAAGAGCTCCCTGTCTCATGCGTTGACCCATGCCCAATTCGATGAGGAAAAGGGGAATTCCTTCCAGTACGAGCATGATGAAAAAGGGGATGAGAAAGGCACCTGAAATCAGCAAACGAGGCAATTCAATATTTTTAGCTACGGCTAAATGGTGCCAGAGGGAGGCTAGAAGACACGCTCAGATTTCGTTCTCCATAAGGTCATTCTATAAATAACTTATATCGTAGTTGGTGTTAAAACTTTTTTTAAGCTGTCGAAACTTTGAGCACGAGAAGGGTTTTTCAGGGCCACTCGATTAGCTTGGAATGTGGAATTTGATACGATATTGAATACCTTGGACTAAAATTTCGACGAGTGGAATTTTTTGTCTGGTGTGTTCGAAATTTCGGAAAGAAGTGTCGAAAGACGTTCGTGAGTCTTCGAAATTCCTTAATATCAAATTTATGGGACGCTGATGAATGATGCAATGACAAATTCAAAGTTACTATCATTGTGGATCTTCAAGGATCTACTTTATTATCAAACCCGCAATTCAACAATGAATATCCTGAAGGCAAAACTTTGAAATGAGATTGAATAAGGCCTTTATTTCCTCGTAGCAGATCTTTTTAGCGAAATTATTCGGGAGTTCTGATTGTAATTCAAGACAGCTTGTTGACCCTTCTCGGTTTCGTGGGGGCGAAGCTTGTAGGACCGGTGAATATCACAGAGGATTGCTCAGAAGTCCATCAGTGTGATCTCAAAAGCCCTTTTATATTCTCCAGTTCCAAGCCTGATGTAGCTGGAAGATTGGAAAAACATCAGAGAACGTAAAGCTTTTGGGAATGGTTGTTTTTGGGAATACCCGTCGATTGGACTTGGTAAATAGTTTATTTTAGTACAAAATTCTGATTCTTCATTCACGATCCAAATTCGGATAAAATTTTTCAAGTGAACGGGCCGACGTTCATCCCTCTTGTTCCTGTTCTACAAAATCTGGCTCAAAAGAGTGGAAATTTGGTATGGAAATTCCCATGTATTCGAATGAATTCTGGCAATATCAATTAATTCCATTAACTGCTCATAAAAACAAAGAACTGCTCCAACGAAAACGTTTTGAAAATACTCAGGACCGTACACGTGTTAGATCGTACTACGAGTAATGCTATTAAGGAAGTTGAGGCTGTACAGTCATTTTTTTTACCCAAAAGTGATGACTTGTACCTTTCAAAAGTTAGGCCAGTTTACAGTTTGGCAATGTTGCATACACTTTAAAGAAAAGTTGGGGAAAAAAAGACGAAAAACTGGTGAAAGCTCAGTCGAAAACACGAACAGTGACGATCCTAGCCTCAAGAAACTGCAGGGAAAACAGATTATTATTAATATAATCTCAGCAAATCTCCTAATAAATCTGAAAAAAATTGACATTATTCGGCAAGCCTTGCTCATGTTGCCCAAAAAATTTCATATTTTTAGCATCATTTTTAACGGAGATATCACCGAATGTGTCTTGACTTCCATAAGATTACATGTTATTTGGCCCAAATTGTTATTGATTTTTCTCAGCAACGACGCTCCTAAACTGTCTGAAAATTTAACTGATTTTTTTTTACACTTCACTTTATAAGATGCAATCGGTTTAAAAGCGGTGACATCATTTTCATTCTAATGCCTCAACTTCCTTAAATTCGGTCTGATCTCGTATTCCGTCGAATCACTTGAAAGCATGATTTATAGGAAATTTGCTAAAAATATTGGATCACAATGGAGTCACGTGCGTAGGGCCGGAAGTCAATTCGAGAATTCTTGTCAAAGTCAATAAATTTGATGTCTACGCGAAAGAATTCTTTTCAATATACCCCCTTAATTCCATGTGGCTGCTCTCCGTCCGAAAACATGAGAGCAATTAAGTCTAAAAAACGACTCGCTCCGCGGTACGTTTGCACTCATATACGTGATTTCTATTTTTGTAGAAAGATAGGTGTGTGGAAGGATTCGTATACGAGCGAAGGCACCCACGCATTTACGTGATATATCGAGAGCACACGTACGAAAAACTGGAGTGGCTCGGCAGCGTGTGTACACAGGAGGAACCGACTACACCATGGTGTGGGGAGACGGTTTATTCATCGACCAACTAACCCAGAAAGCGTTCCATCTGATTCGATGTAATGACCAAGTCTAGAAGCAGCGTGGGATCGGAGGTCAACTTGTGACCTTGGTTTACAGTCGTCTCCGTTTTTCCCGAGGATATTATAGCCTAAACTGGTATCGATTATACCAAAAAAGGATGATATTCATATCGAAATGAGTTTGAAGTTTGTGCGGAATTTTACAACGTTTTCTTATTCGTGAACTTGCTGGCTCCAATTAACTGACGTATACCGTTCACTTTTTTCGTGACCAATTCCGAGGCAATTATCAAAGTTTATGACGATTTCAAAGGTAAGAGTCCCAATTTGTATATAATCGAAATAAATGATATATAAATATTCAGTCAGAACGTTGCCCGCGCGTTAAAACTTTTTTCATTCTGCTAGTCGTTGTACACAAAGGTAAAAAACGATGATTGAATTCCAGGCGCAGCTGAAGAAAAACGTTATTGCGATACAATACAAATACCGCGCGCGTTCGTCAGATTTGCTCTATTCGTGGGTTCAAATAGGGGTGAGAAAAAGGGAAAAAATCTTTAACGGCGTTTTTACTAACGACCTTCTTGAATAAAGGAAGTGCCGTGAGGAGAGTCACTCTCTGTCTCACTCTCCATTATAGCCTCCGTTCTTTGAGATCTGGCTCCATTCACACATTTGTTCATACCTTAAAAGGCGCGTGTATGAGATTGAGAGAAAGACGAAAATCGAGAGAGCGAGAAAAGTGCTGCGTCTAACCCTCGAGAAAGTCTCGATTCGCTGCCGGCTGCATTTACGCGAACGTTTCTCTTATCCTTGGAGCTCCAAGAGAAAACGTATGCAAATAAAAATGTACACATTTACAAGCATTTACCAAACAATCTCTTCCTCATTTTCTGCAACTTCGCTTTTGTCAACTTTTCCTTTGATTCAGTTTTCTCATGGCTTTATTGAGAGTTCAAGCTAAAACATTTTTTTCTCATGATAACATCGAAATTCTCAACCCCTGGATATTCTCAAATGTGCTCTCAAACTCTCTCTCTCTCTCTCTCTCTCGCCTACAGCGTTCTCTTAATAATCCTATCGGTCCTGCTCGCTTTCTTTCCTCCGGTTTGTTTGTTATCTTTTCTACTCTTTCATTGCTGTTTTTTTTTTCATCCGGCTTTTTACGCGTTGATACACAAAGCGGCACTTTTCTCGCGTTCTCCCTTCCACATTGGCCAAACAGCTGGAGTGTCTCGTATTGATCGAGCGCCCATTGCAACCCCGTTGCTCTCCGTCTCTTATTCTTGTGCTCTCGTTTCTTCTCTCCGTTTCGCAACGCTCTCCCTCTTTGGCCTACGTAGTTATTACTTATATGCGCATGTAATAGGTTATATAGAGTCTTCTAGCATCTCTTGAAACTGTGGGGCAGGCAAGCTGCACACAGGAACATGCGAGGGAGATTTGTCGGACCCAACAGCCGCAGCCTCCTCTCTCTTTTCACATCGCTACCGTTGTGAAAATATCCGAGTAGGGGAAACGCCAGCTACTTTATTCAGCGTTTACTTTCAACAGTAGCGACATCTCTCTCCGTTAACTGCATCAAAATATATGAAAGGTCAATTTACTAAGCGCAAACGTGTAGTTTAATTATTCTAGCAACTAAAGTCGATCATTTTCGATTCTTATATCGACCGGATAATTATTTCCATCGAAAGGAATAAAACTTGAGGGAATAGATTGAGTCTATTTTTATAGAGAGGAATTTTTTGTTACTATTGCTCGGAAGATTCATTCGCTGGTCCCCAAAGCTCAGAAACTTGTCCATGTTCCCACAGACATTACAAGCGTGGACATGAAACTCTACGGAGTTGTCGAGATAAAGTAGCAGTGAGTTGTGTTCTCGCTTTCCTCCGAGTTTCATTAAGGGACGAGAATTCTAATAATGCCAAGAAACTTCCAATTACACCGAAAACTCACTTTATTTCGACTGCAACACGAATTAAGTGACTATTATTTTCCTTTTCGAAGTCTGACCAATGTTCTTCGAAACCTCAATTTCATTACGTCCATCAACAACTGGATCAGAGTTTTCCCCATAAAAATTCAAGCAAAGAAGGAGTACTCGTCGCAGTGCATTTCGACTGAACAAGCCACCGCATATTGGCAAATTTATATTTATCTTCAATGATTGTATACGCATAACCTCGGTGGGCTTTTACCAGCAATTCTCATCCCCCGCACCTTACTTTTCATTCCTATTCCTATGAGATCCCCGAAGTGTTACCAAAGCTACTTTTTTCTGGTGCTATAAATGCTCTATTGTATTTTCACGGTGTCCAGGAAAACGGTGGGAAACCTGCCGATAGGGATTTTTATATTTTTGAGGCTTTGAATAGATTTCCACGATCAGAATCTCAAAAATCAGAGACCGCTGAACAATCGATGTGGGAGCTGGTGAGCGGTCACCCAACCATGAGTACTTCTGGTTGGGTTACTTGCGCACCAATCATTTTCGTATAGAACAACGAAAATGGAAGTTAGTTTATCGATATTTCGGCTACTTTGAAAACATTTCTTGTAACTTTTCGGATATTCATGAGGGTCTTACATACACTGAGACAAAAATTTGGTTGAAACACTTGAAAAATGTTCAATTTAACTAAAATATTTAGTCCCATACGCACGACAAAATATTTATTAAATTTTACAGAATATTTAGATAATGATTCAAATAGATAGCGATTTGGATTAACGAAATTGAGGGTTATGTGAGGATACTTATTGGGTTACACTAACGTCATATTTTGTTGCTACGAAAATAATTGCAGGGGAACATGGGGCAAAGTGGACTTTCCAAAAATTGAAGATGAAATAATTTTTCAACATTTTTTTTTCAAACTCAGGATATGTTTTCTTTAACATTTTTCTTAGTATTAACGTGTCAATGAACAACCAATTGGAGATAACTAACCGAAAAACATAGACACTAAAAATTTAAATATTTGAGTATTTCTCTATATATTTTGTGAATCTTTAAGGTCAAAGTACCTGAGATGTTTGTTTCATTCATACGAATTTTATACTAATCGCATTCATAACCAACATCATCATCATCATCGACAACTGTGCACGAGGTGAAAACCTATTTTTGAGTTAGTACATGTCAAAATAACACTGGGACAAAATAACCGGACAAAATGACACGAAGACTAAATATCACACGACGAAATACCACAAAGACAGAATAACATATGACAAAATAACCTAATGATAACCGTACACGCATCGAAAGTGTTCCAAACCCACCTAACGATTTCGCACACATCGCGCGCGTGTGTCCGGAACATCTTTTGATGTGTGTGCGGAATCGTTGAGTGGGTTCATAGCACTTTCGATGAGTGTGCTCTGAACTTGTTTTTTTGAACGTTATAGTTTTTTCATTATTTGTGTTATTTTTATCGTACATTATTTTGTCTTCATGTTATTTTGACGAGTGTTATTTTTTGTCTGGTTATTTTGTCTTCGAGTTATTTTGACGTGTCACCCATTTTCTTTTTACTTATGACATGACGTGCAATGGATCCAGTTTTCAATCGATTTCAAATAGATAAGAGTACCTCGCAAAAAATACGGGAAACATCAGATAAATAAAATTTAGTGATCTTTGCAGTTTTTTTCTTTTCGCCAGCCAATTCGACCTGACACGATGCCCAAAATTGGGATGTAACACTTTTCACGAAATTCAAAATAAATTAACAAATGGGGCAAAGTGGACAATATTAAAAAACTGCTCTACTGACGATTTCGACTAATTTTCTCGAATTTACGATGAAATTGAATAAAATCTGAATTCTATGAAAAAAATAAAATAAAAATGGGGCAACGTGGACACAAACATTTTTTTTTCAGAAAGAAAAGTCCACTTTTCCGCATTTTTTTTTTCAAAAAATTCAAATTTCATTAAATTTCATTGTACATTCGAGAAAATTAGTCAGAAGCGTCAGTAGGGCATTTTTTTTCGAGGTGAAGTCCACTTTGCCCCATAATTTTTTTTTTACAGAATATGAAAAATATGAAAAATAAGTGTGAAAAATCAATTTTTTAACATAACAGTAGCTGACAGCACATATGGAACCGACACATCTAGCTTAATTGCTTATGGTGTCCGCACTTTGCCCCACGTTCCCTTATATAGAAAACAAGGACTAATGGAAAGGGAAAAATCGAAAAAAATTATCACCAAATTTCAGATTCTTCAAGACGTCATAAAACCGGCATATTCGCGTATATAAGAGTGCGGCAGGGTTCGCGCTGCCGCACTCTTTAACAAAATTAACAAAATTAACGCTCTTTTAACAAAATGAAATACCATTCGTACAAAAAATAGAGGATACAAATAAGAAAGTTGATGCTTTGAAGAGTAAAAATTTAGTTATGTAGAGCAAACTACTGCGTATATACTCGTAACGGAAATTATCATCAATTAAGGTTGTGTCTCTGTCAACCGAAAATCTACAGTCCTTATCTAGAGATAAAATGAAAGTGACAAAATATATATTTACTATGAAAAGGATCCTGTCATCCAGCTTGAGCGTACTGTTAATCGAACTAGTCATGCATTTTCAAGTCAAATCAGGACTGTCGCATTCAAAAGTTTCGTGATTTTAACACACGTTTCTTTAACCTCTAAAGGACCGAAGAACCAATGCACTCCACCGATGTGGCGAAAGGAGTGAACCACTGTCACACTTTAAATTAATGAAGGGTCACTGTTTCGCGTGGAAAGGAATGTAAATTTGGATAGGCTGCTTCTATGTATATTTGAAAGTTTAAATTAAAGTACAGAAATACTAAAAATTAATTTATTCGTAAGGTTGATTCGACAACACTGTAGTGAATTCGTGTATCGGTTCGCCCTGTGATATGAGTTTTCGAATTGATCAGCTTCTTCTTCTTCTTCTTCGAGATGCAACAACTTCCACATACCTCAAGTTCAGGGTTGGGGTTAGCAAATTGTATATAGAGCTAAGGCGAGCTGGCTCAGGTTGCCAAAATGTGGCAACAGTCCTTCGTGAGAATCCGCGTTTAATTGCGAGTCGGAGGAGGAGCAAGAATGGAATGATGCAAATATGAACAATGCAGCACTACGGTAATTATTCTTTGAAGTAAGAAATGTACAGGGATGTTTGTATTTCGGCTCAAGGTTGCAAGACAAGTGCAGCAGTGCTTTCGTTAGTATTGTGTCATCCGATTTCTCGCTATTTTTTCCTGGCACTTTTGTTCGGCTGTATCGACGAGGTGTGAAAGAAAAGGAGGAAGTACGGAGACGCGAAATAAAAGTGGTAAAGCACATGGCTGGCGAGTCACGTGTAACACAATATATAAATAACAGTTTGTGAACGATAATCGATCCGTACGTGCGGGCGTCCTATATCACGGAATTTTCCACTCTCTCGTCTACCTATACGACAACGAATTGCCTCCGTGAGCCAAATGCGTCGTTGAGCTTAACGATGACGAATAACGGCGACGAAGAGAATCAGGTGATGCCTGCTTCTTCATGTTTTTCATTAGGAACGAGCAAAAGAATCGAAGAGAGAAATATGGAGATTTGATTTGCTCCGATCCAGCATAATGCCTTATCAAAACGTTGCCACAATGCGAGGTCAAATAATGGGTGCAATATCCTTCATAAGCGGAAAATATTGTCATGAGTTATAAAAGTAACAATAACGTATTGGCGTATAATGCCATTACAGATATTGAGTTAGGTATACAATGAAGTCGCTATGCGAAAAATATGGAGGCGCAAATATCATACGCGGATAAGAACTGGAATAGAGAAGGTATGCGGAAAAATAGTTATATAGTAAGGAATGATTATTATAAGTGGGACAAAAGATGAAAAGAAAGGGCGAGCGAGAGACAGACAGAGAGAAGTTGGAACCTTATGGGTCTTAATTACGTTTGCATTATTCGGTGAAATGGTTTTTTGCGTGCTGTGTCGCCATTACTTCGAAAACCTGCAAATAACGAGGAGGCAAATAATGCCTGGAATTCTCGATTCTATTACGCGTGGATAAAAACTTGTTCACGCCATTTGAAAGCGATATTCTTTTACGAATCGTATGTGTATTATTCTCGGCCAAAAACAGTACGGCCATGACTTTTTCACTATTGATTTGAGTGTGCATCGTTCAGTACTAGAATATGAAACGATCGAACGATGCATTTTAACATAATCTCTTTTTAGACTAGAAAAAAGTGGTGTTGGAAAACCAGCTGAATTATTCAATAGAATAAAGTGACTCTCAATTTTCATTTTTATAGTTCAAATATTACTTATAAATGATTCGGCTCGAGCTGCTCAAACGAAGTTAAATAAAGATCACTATTGACTCTTGATTCAATTATAACGATGACAGACGTCATCGCAAAAAGAAATCTATCGACCTCCTATTTGTACGAATAAAGTAATGAAATGAAGCTTCGACGAACCTATTAGCATATGGAGATGATGATGCGTAGGAGGCCCTTCAAAATTTTTAATAATCTTTGCTTTTGTAACTCTTCATGTATTTATATTTATGTACACGAATAATATTTACAAAAGGATATCACGTGGCCCCGCACCTGCTTAATTTCCAGCGAATTGCTAATTGGCGAATAAACGAAATGGGTCAACTCAACGAATCGAATTCCCTTGTTTTCATGTAATTTGTATGATTCATCATTAGCATCCTCATGCATGCACATGTAATGACGTGTCAGCATATCCGAATTACAACACGGAAAAAGCGACACACTTGTGTATTGAAGCTCATAAACATAAATATATGTCGAGCCTCCTGGAGCAGTGTCTCTGGCAGGAGACACGATCAATACTATTACCCCTGTGATACTATCTACGAAAGGTCAGCAGCACTTATTACGTCTCTTCGTACACGAAACACAGAAATTACTGAGTATATTCGTATATCCAAGTAACGGATACTACTAATGACTAGAATTTTCGTAGTTGACGAAGAATTATCAAAAGAAAGCATCGCGTAGAACATTGAGCGATTGGTTTTAACGAATCGGAGATGTTTTGACGCCAAAGAAGCACAAAATCGATGCTCGTGCCATGGGATCAACATCGAATCAAGTTTCTCTGTAGTCTTCCATTCATTACCATTGACCTCGTTATCATGACTTTAAAGAACTCTACACATGAGCTCTACGAAAATATCCTGGCTAGAGGAATTCCAGAATTCTAAACAAGTCTTCTTTCTAATAAATAGTCACGGGAACATCATTCCTTGCTCCTCTCGGAATAGCCCTCATTCGTAAATATATATCGGATATAAATACATCTCACTTATATACGTGGGGATCAGAAGTTACTGATCAAAATTAGATACTGAGCTCGGCGGATGAGATTTTGTGTTCAAGTGACGGATGGGAATCACCCTTTATCGCTGTGTTATTGCGAAATAAATGTGAAAAAATGAATATGGGGAAGTGGGACATGAAAATACGAAGAGAGCGAATTCGAAACTGGATCTCGCAGTCGATCACAGTTTCCATAATACATGTAGCTTTAAAAAATAGTTGAACATATTGAAATTCCAAATCGTTGATAAATTTTCGTAGAGATTTATCTTTGTTAAGTGATTTTTTTCAAGGGAACCAATTATTTTCATATCATCTGGGTTAATGGAGGATCAAGACTTTTTTTTATCAGCTCTAACGCTTTAGACGATCAAATAAATCGATATAGTAATTATTATGGTTCGCTATTATTCATCTATTGCGACGAAGACGTCGTTCTTCATAGTGCTTAATATGAAAATTAGTTATATTGACCCCACGAGAGTGACTATCGTTTGTATCCTGTCAGGTAAGTTTAATCCACTTCCATGAAAGGCTACACGTCAAACTACGATAGCCCCAGCAATGGTGCGAGATAAAAACGGATAAGGGAAGTGATTGTTACCGAGATCCCGTATACCTTCATGAATAATCAATGTCACATCTGTTGTTCTTTTGAATAAATCGCCGTTATTGAGGTAATATTACTTTTCCCGTTAAAACTGACGATAGCAGGAACATCCTTTGAATTTTTGGCCTCCAGTGACGTCAATAAAGGATATTCGTGGAACGACTCTGCCGAAAGTGCAAGGATTCGCATACGTGACTGAAATAACTCGAGTCATTCCTGAATTTACTCATCTTCTCAGCGTTTATCATATTCTATTCGAGAGAGACTGAGGTAACCAATATGCCAGCAGAACCGGCAAACGATTTCGCCATTTTCGTTATCTTTTTCGAGTTTGCATTTTTCATTATATTAAATTCAGTTCCCTCAGATTTTTCAAACTTTTTACTCGGATATTCATCTTCCCTGGGGTTTCTTTTCTCCCCGATATTCATATTTTTTAAAGAATCATCATATTCGATTCATGTCAGACGATTTGAGAGCCGGGGTCCTCTGGTTCACCAAAGCTGATGAAGATTGCTGTACGCGTCGAAGCTTTTCTTTCCACACGGCGACGAAAAGCCTTCTATATTGACGAGAGCGTTGGCGCGTTGGAGAGGACTTGATATTAAAAGGGGGAAAAAAGTGACTGGAGGATGGAGAATCCCTATAGAATCGTACGTGTTGACCCATTTTTACATTGGAGACCTTGACCTTGTGGTATAACTCAAAGAGATAGATTATCAAATATTTTTTGAAGCGGTTAAGGAGGGTGGCTAGGGATGATACAATATTACCATGCTAAACCATGTAAAATACATTAAAAATTTTTAAATGATAAGAATTTAATAAAATTTGGTGAACATATTCTTCAGAGTTAAATTTGACAATACAAATTTTTTAAGATTTTTCTTCTGTACAGTTATCGAGTAATTGATCACTAAAGTTCACGTGTATAAGCATAGCGTTTCCATATATATAGGTATATATTCCGGGCATAAGAAATCTGCTTTAATGCGTAATTACTCGATAACTAAGCAGAAGAAAATTTTGAAAAAAATTGTGTCTTCGCACTTGATGTCGAAGAACATTATCACCAAATTTGATCAATTTCTTATCAATTTGACGAACGTAGCCACCCTCCTTAAAGTATTTCAACGTTGAAATATCGTTCACATACCGTGAATTAAACTACACCTTCTTGCTTATTTTCAGTTTTTATGATAAATTCTTATTGATAATTATCAATGGGAGTTTCAAAGAAATTTACAAATTTGCTTATATGGATAACTGGCAAATCTCTTCAAGTATCGATGGGTTGAGATGATTAGGAGATGAGGCACTCTCTAGCCCCGAAACCGCGCGCCTATCGACTTTCTCAAAGAAGAAGCTATATGTCGACGAATCTGGGTTAGAGGATCCCCAAACGTTGCAAAATTGATCGCTCAGGCCCGGCAGCAGCTTGTGATGTAACCGCTTTTCTGTTTTTCCTTTTATTGAACGAGTTTTCATCATCCGTCCATCATCTTCTCCAACGATTGAGGGAAAGACTCGATTCGTCAAAAAAACCAGTAGGCTGAACACGAGCAAATTGAATTCGGATCGTCGTTGCTTCTTTGTTACTTTTGATCAGCTCTGATTGGATTGATTTTTTGAGAGTAGACGAATAAATCATTTATTTTCGAGCATTGGATAATATAATTGACCACCAGCCATCTCATTAAATATTAGCCATCATTTTTCGAACTTGAGAAAAAAATTCCAGATTGAAGAAGAGGGTGGAGGGAAAGGCATGTGCATCGAAATGAAGCGCGTAGGCAGGCAGATAAATTTGTGAGGAGATTTGGAAACGCGCCAACAAATTTGAAGATCGCGGGAATGTTGAGAACGTAGATGTGTATGAAACCTATAACAAAATATGCGCAGGATGTTCGACGGACGAATTCCGGATTATTGCTCGGATAAACAAAATCGTTCGATTTAGTACTATTTATGAGAGTCGTTAATGATTTATCAAAGGAATTGGCAACGAAATTAAACGTCGAGGAAGGATGTGAGTAAGTTCTTGGATTTCTGAGAATCAGGAAGGGCTAAGTGTTTCACTGATATCCCCGACCTCGTAGGAGTTAACGTTAAGAACTTATTCTCACACGGGATTTATAAAAGTATAAATTCACATTGATATGTCGGGAGGAAGAAAGAAACTTGCGACTTTGAGTTTTCTGGAAAACAGTACCACAAACTGTGTTTTATGAAATATGAATTACGTAAAGAAGCTGCAGACGGAATTGTACTAATTCCGTCAAATCATCAGATGTGAGGCCATTTCCCTTGAAAAAATCGGAACATCGAGAGACGTGAAAGTTGAGACATCATGTGTTATCGAAATGTCAGTATGGAGGAAGGTTTTTTTTATCCAAAGGAGAAACTAAAAACTCGAGTCAACTCACCACCCCCATTTTGCTGGCACAAATATGGAAACCTCCAGATATTTCCAAGACCAACACTGTAACCGATGATGCTGAGGAAGAATTGCATCTTGCCGCTCCACGCGGCTCTGTTTTCATTCCCATCTTGTCCTGCAGCTGCGTTCTGATTCGAGGTCACAACAATCGTTACGTTATGACCACCTTGGCGTTCCTCGTTGAGGGGTGCCAATTCGTGCCCGTTACGCGCGTTTTCCGACTTCGTAACCATTCTCGCGTATTAATATATAACAATGCTTATTATTTTCTTCCGTAATACGTAAGCGATACTATCGGTAATATTGAAACTGGAAAAATTAGCTTTATCTCTTTTTCTTTCCTAGTCGATCTCTTCAACAATTCAACAAGAATTTCGTTATTTTTAAGATCCCCGGCAATTCCAATCCCACTGAATCGTTGCTCGAAAATATAATTCACACACTGGATGTAATCGATCGATCACTGGATCGCGAACAGAGGAATTAAATGACACTCGGATCAAATCGTATTTTTTTGTTTTACGTAGAAAAATCATAACATTCGTAAGAGATGGAAGGTATTCCTCAGTTTCAAGGCATCAGCGACACTAATTCATAGTAAATACGCGTCTCTTCTGTATCATTGATCTTTCATTCTGTTCAGGACGTTTTTCGATCGAGTATCTTCTTGCGAATCCACTTCCTGAATATATAAGTGTCTGCATGTGTCAGTGTCAATGTGTTTGAGTATCTTTGACGTGTCCTCCAGGAAGTAAGTCCTGATGGATTTTCTTCCGTTTATCTTTCGTCGTAAATTCTTCAGGAACTCGGAGAGAATGATTCTTGAGCGTTTAACATATATATTTCAACATGCGTATGTACATTTCGTATTTGAACATTCGTTAAAACTCATAACGCACCAATGAAAAATAATATGTAGTCGGTTGATCCACATGGGTCAGTGAATTATTCTGTTTTCTTTTCCTTTCCCTCCCCTTTGGATTCGAGGTCGGGAGCGTTTGGTGGTGGTTAGTTTTCCTGTTCGCGGCTCTCGCGAGACTCAATCGTCGCGGCGATTTAACTTCGTACTCCTCGTTCTCTCTTCACCACCTCCCCTGTTTCTCTCCGCGCGTCCCGCCCTCTGCCCCTGTTATTCTGCCACAACAACAATAATCGGCGACGTTGTCTCCGGTGTCGTCGTCGTCGTTGCCCCTGGACAAGATTGAGGAACAAGCCCCTCGGAGAAACGCCAGATGCACGAGTCGAGGTGAATCGCAATCGAACTTGGTTAACGATTTTTATAGCCTTTGACGTTTTACTTCGTCGCCAAAAGGTTGCAACTCGTTGAGTGATCCAAGAATTCTCGGTATTTTTTATGACGCCCAAGCAGATTTTCTCAGGAAAGTGCAACGCACTCGAAAAACAAAATCAATTGAAATTACTTCGTCGCCGTTCGTGTAACATAAAATTTCGCGAAACTGTCGTCCGTCAAGGTATTTCCGAGTAGTATGCAGCAGGGAGAATCTTTTCAGTGGATAAATCTCGTTTCGATCAGACACGAAGGAAAAGAAAACAAACGCTTTTGCCTACCGACAGCACTTCGACAATTGAGAAAATATATATTTCAAGATTTCCGTTGTCTCAGGTAAACGTACATTTACATTTACTGGAGTGTTATTCTTTTCCAGGGATGCGAAGCTATAATGAATTGATCACTCACTCGGACAGCCGATTTCCAATAGCCCTTGTGCTCCGTTCGTTTTTTTTTTCTTTTTTTTTTTTCTATTTGCCAAACTTGTGGGTGCGCAAGATACACTCGTAAGATTTCCAGCCAGAATGTATTATACAACAATAAAGTTGACGTCTTATGACGCCCTGGTATCGCTGTTTTGAAAATATGTCAAAGAAATTTCAAAAATTTCTTAGAACTGCTTTATCCAGATTCGCGTACTGCGATGCAGCGAATATATTATGTATCATATATATATAGCACAGCCCTCGATGATTTATCGTCGTCAACTTTTCAACCCTGTTAAATCTACGATCGAGTCGTAGACTCTTTTCGATCGTCGTTGACACTCTGGCACACTTTTGAAACTCCGATTGTTGTGGTAGCCTCTTTATTTTTCAGGAAAATAATAACTTCGATAGTTAAATTAGTCGATATAATTGGAAGCGTGACGAGAGTAGTGAGCTGCGATTAGCTCTCGATTTATTGCATGTTACGATGTTACGACGATGTGTTTTCTGTTTCCAATTTGTGGCGTTGCTTTTTTTATTATCCAAGTCACGTAACTAATTACACGCCCCTTTTCGTGCACAGAAAATGCGAATCTCCATACAATTTTCAATGTATTATATTTCTGTACATGTATATACAGATATATTCATTAATTCATATGTAAATATACTATATTTATATACATATGCGTGTGTATATTTTCGATTACTTAAATTTGATACTCTTGAGATTGCGCAAGCTTGTGTTGTACTCGGTGTGTATGGAGGCGGGCCTTGCGGATTTCGGACCCATGTATACCGATTGTTGAGGCTTTTCTTTTTCTCCAATTGTCCCAATTTCACGTTTCACGCTGGCTCAATTTTTGTAACTTATCGTTTTCTTTAGTTATTGTTTTCTCGGGTACGCGCGATGGCCCAGTGCCGCACGTGCACGTGCACAATTCGTTGCAAATACCAGTTGTCAATTTGGTTTTTTGTTCTCCCGATATTTTATTTTGTTGATTATAAAAGTGCTTCACGGTGGTAATAATGAATTTATTTTCATTTAATTTGTACGTTCTTAAAGGCTACTTTGATACAAATGTGCAACGTGATCTGCCTCGTACGGAAGCCGATAACAAACTGAGGGAAGGTACACGCGCACCGTAAATTCTGTTCTTGCGTCGAAAGCTTCGCTCTGGGCGCGCGTGTGTGCGCGTGTGCGCCTTCGTGAAGGGGGTACATTCGTGTTTGGTCTATTTCTATGTATCAGAGTACGTCGTAACTCTGTGCATGAATGTGGCTGCTTCGGGGCGAGTCGGGGATAAAAAACAACGGTTTCGTTGGATCTCGGCTCTCGACGGATTCCCCGCCATTGGCTGACATAGAATTCTTCCTCTCCTTCGGTCCCACAATTTCCGGAGATTCAAACCTCTGGAAAGTCAACGTTTTTCGTACAGTTAATTTGCTTTCACACAGTTGATTTTTCCTACTCTTCACTTTCTCCGATTATCCATTTAAATAGTTTTGAGTAAAACGTTTAGTAGCGGGACGTTGCATTGAGGCATCCAATAGAAACCTAACTATTTCGTAAACTCAATTAACCGCGGTTACAAATTGTTCAAGAATGCGCTTGACTTGGCCGAAGCAACAATCGAATTCTCATGACGCTTCGTTAACTTCTCCGTCTGTTCAGGAAAACGCAACAAACGAAGAATCAATTAGTGCGATAAGTTATCGCTTTCGTATCCGGCTATGAACTATCGAAAAAGTTCGCAAGAATTCGCTGGCAGTTTCCTCGACGATTTTGAATCTCCCGCTCTTCGCTCTACATGTGCGTCAACGAAAAATGAGTCGGAAGCGTCAACCAAACGTCAAGAATCTAGAACGATCGTTTATTAAAATTTATAAACGGGAAGTTTCCACCAAGATCGCGCATCTGCCTTGTATCGCGAGTCAACAAAAATCTGGAAAAGTTAACCAGCGAGTCTCGAGGCCTTGCAAACGAGAGAATAGGATGATTCGAGTGGAACCTCTTGCTCGGACATTTGCAGTGGGGCGCATCGTGTGCTCTGTACCCATCACAGTGGCGCGCTTCAACCTTCTCAAACCGGGGCAACCCCTCCAGCCTCTCTCCTTCCTTCGCATCGATCGGTTCGCAGCGATACGCGGGGGCGTATCTCGGTGACGTTCGATTCTATTTCGACCTCACCCTAGGTCTTTATATATGCACGAGTATACACGAACATTCACATGCGCGTATCGTGCATAATGAACGTTAGCAAGCCATATGGGGGGTTTTCAAGCCAACTGGACTAATAGAATTTGAATGAGAAGAAAATTGACGGCGTCACACAAAATCATTGAGCGAATCGTGACTGAATTTTATGTGTGAAAAAAATCTCGTATTATAAATAATTTCTTAGCTTTATATTCATTCATTACAGTGAAAAAATTAATTTCTGCAGTGTTCTATTTGACGTGGAACATCTTTTATGAAGTGTAGGTTATTCCTGCTACGACTGAGACTGCTCCCCTCTCGAATTCTCATTGGTCAGACCAACACATCTTTTTCGCGTGTGTATACACGGCTGATGCTGCTGCTACATCGTCATTTCGCGTCACGTGACGTAGCAGCTGGAACCGTTTCAACCCTGCGTCCCCTTCGTTCTTCAGAATGCAGTGACTGCCTGTTAGGATGTGTCTTTGCATGAGGGAAATGGGAGTGTGTGCTCGCCGATTTCTCTCTCCGTCTGCGCCAGTTGGAATTGCAATCTCGCTCTCTCATTCGCTCTTTCTACGACGCTTTTTTGCCTGCTCCCACTTTTCCAACCACTACTCTACCAGTTCGCGGGCGAATCCTAGGTCCGTGATAGTCTGCCGCACGCACACGGAGGATGACATTTTTACTGTCCCGTTCGCACCCCTTCTCGGGGTATTCGCCACTCGCCACCGTCCTTTTCTTACCCTTGTGTCGAAGGACGTCGAGCGTCTTTCGCGCACCACTTAGTCAGTGCTCGTTGCACCCCCTGGTAGAAGCTCCATCGACGTCCACTTTGCCAACGTTCATTCGGCTCTCTCTCTCTCTCTCTCTCTGGATGTTTGTCCCTCTTCGACGCCCATTGGTATTGCCCTCTCTGTACCCCTGACGTCTGGCATTATTCCACCGTGCGTTCGCTCCCCTCTCGTTTTCTCCACTCTTCGCGGATATCACGCTCTCACGGTTTCGTTCAATATATACTTCTCTCTTCAACGAGCTCCACCGCTCGAACCTGACCCCCCACTCGTCCCTTCGTGCTCTTCTCCGTCATGCCCCTTCTTTGCTTGTTCTCCCATTTCCACTGATTCGTAAAGCCTTTACTGCTCTCCTTTCGACCCTCTCTTGGCCGAGGCAACAGCGCCCCTTGGCGAACCCTCATTCGTTATATTCCGTGCGTTGTCCCTCTTGCACCCATTGGCCTCGAGCCTCCTACGAACGTCGTTGCACCCTTCACGTTGAGTCTGCAATCCATCGTCTACCCTTGCTGCATCACCTTGCCCAACATAGTGACTCCGTATACCGACTGTTTACCCTCACACGTAAAGCAAACCTCTGCCGTCACGGTCGCTTCCAACACCGACGTTAACCCCGCTATTTTTTTCTGTGGGAAGGCATATGCATATACGTATTTGTGTCCATAGGAAGGATGGCTGTACGTAGCCGAAGGCTCGTGTACGAATACTCCTCGACCGTGACGTCACAGAACCCATCCACAGAGACTCTTTGAACGTGCTTTCCCAACCCTGCTGTATCATATGTATAGGGGTATGCTGCCTGTAAGCACAAATTTATCGCATATACGTGTGTAGTACAAACGCGTGAGCGGTCTGTATAAAGATATTTTTTCAGTCGTCACCCACGCTTTAACGACGCAGAGAGCCGCTTTCTTGGGTCGAAGATCCGATTACTTGGGCTTTATATGTGGAGGAGTGGATCACTTTGACTTTTGAAATTAATCCGGAATCGGTTGTAGGTGCACGCATGTACATTCGCCTCCCTGCTATTTTCTACCGGTTTTCATGCTCAAATTCCGACCGGAGTAGTACGTTGGTGAAGAGAAGAGGGGAATACGTGTGCTACTGTCTATACGCTATTATATGAAACCGCAGCCTTGTCTACCCTCGGTTATGCAACGCTCTCTTGCGCGTAACCTTTTGACCCTGTTACAAGAATTTATTTTTTTTCTCTCTCTCTATTTTTCTCGTATAGCCTTCTCTCGTGCTTCCCTCCAACTTATAGTTTTTTATATTCATGTCCAACGATGAACGCAGTCACGTGCATCAGATTACATAGAATCAACCAAATATAAATCGTTTCATCTTAATAATAATTTAACACGAAACTATGGTAATTGAAGATAACTAAATACAAACCTTTGATCATATATCATAAAGGGAATGATTTCATTATCAGTGAAATAGGATTGACAACAACATCTGATGGCAGAGCTAGATTGGCAGAGTCGGCCTCTGTTGATGAGCTCAAGTGTTCGAGCAGTCTGTGAAATTCCGGGTGAAAGTTGGACTTTAGGATTGTTTTTATGCATGCAGATTGTAGGCCCAAAAATAAAACGGAATTTCCCGGATTCGGAAATAAAGTTCGTCTTTTGATGATCATAGTTTTGCTTACTCTGTCTTGATTTCATCTAGTCATAGACAAAGTACAAATGAATAGATAGGATTGAATCGCCCATACAATTGCTGATTTCAATTTTTTTTAAATTCTCTTCTTTCATTAAAATTCTCAAAAGCTATTATCTCGAGAATTGAAATATTAAATCCATTTCAAAGATAACCCTGCTGATATATTCTCAACAAAATCAATTTATTAGCAATAGCACAGGCTTGTGAAAAATCCACGTATTTATGGAAATTCATCAAAGTTCGGCAAATCTGGAAATACAGAAAAATGGAATATTAGTCTTTATGATATGAGCATTTTTATTGTTTGTCACGAAACGAATGATTTTCATACTAAAATAAACCGATTCGCTTGTGACGGTTACTAGAGTAGTTATACAATGTTTTCATTCGGATGCACATTCGCTCGGAGGAATATTTTGATATATCATGGAAGTTATTAAGGTTGAGTGTTGCGGGCGTCAGCCGTCAACATTCATTTACTCGAAGGTTCAGAGCAGGCTCACCATTAGCACACAGAGTACTCCCTCTGTCATGGTACCGATTTGTACGATTTTCTGAGACGCCGGAGGTTGGTACATCAATGGACCACCACTGTCATGCTGTAAAACGTAAAGAACATTGATATTTGAGTTTCATTTGCTGTTATGTAGGGTAATATGGGGCAAAATGGACTTTCCCGAAACTGAAATTTCATAAAATTTTTTTTTCGGTTGCAAATCATGTCCTGACCATAAATCATGGTAAATTGTTGAATTTCACGGTGACATCCCCAAAAAAATTCAAATTTCAGAGCAAAATAGATCCCAAACTACATTCTCACTATCTATTCACTCTTTTGACTAATTTTTAAAAACCACAATAGTAATCAAAGTACGAATAAGGAAAAAAGGTTTTTTATTCATTTTTTTAAAAAAATCGCACTCATAGCTGACAACTTCGTCTTTAACACTTGTACACAAGGTGTGTGCCCATTTTTTGCATGTTACACGGTAAATCCAATCTTCAGAGGACAATGAATGTAACCCTTCGCAAAAATGCAACAAGCGTCTTCAAAAGACGAGGACTTGGCTGTGTTGGTGACCTTTTTTTTCTGTCTGCTAAACTGCTACATTTCGAAAAATTTCGGTATTTCGATTTTTATGCCTCTTGAAGGTTGTGTCCGTTGTGCCCCGGAAATTTTTTTTGAAGAAATTCCGGAAACTAGGACCATGAATCAATGGTGGGACTCCGATATAGTGCAAACACCAAATATACCCCAACACGATGGACCCAAAGTTGATTTTTTGCATTCCTCAAAAACATGACAGAAATGGGATATAAGATTTGCCTCATTTTTTTTCATTTACATCCAAGGAATGGACATCAATTTTGGGACTCAAAAATAGTTGAAAGACCATATGCTCATCAATGAAACTTGCTTAAATGCTTAAGTGTCCATTTTGCCCCATATTACCCTATATAACCTGTTTTCATGATTTTTATTTTAGATTTCACTTATAGATCGGAAAAAACATTTGTCTTTTAGTAATCATGTCCACCGCAAAGGTATTTTTTTAAAAAGATAATAGGGTATTTTACACCATGGAAAAAAAATATATAAAAATGCATGATTATGATAGATTTCGTAAAAAGTAAACGAGAAACGTCAGTATTTATTCATAAAAATGCAATGTAAATTTTATAATTCAATTTTAAAAATCGTCTTTTTTCAACTGTTTTTCAAATGTCGAAAACGCCATCCGCCATATTGGATTCCAACGTGACGTCACTCCGATAGTAAACAATCTAGATTCTTATTGTGCGCTCTGTGTTATTTTGAAATTTTACAAGTTGTTATGCACGTTTGTGGACTTTTATCATTCATTTGATTAAAATCGCATTATGGAAAACGGTTTTGTGAAAGCAAATAGTACAAATCTACCAATGATAAATATGTTGATGGTGGCGATGAATCCGAAACCACTCACAGAAAGTGAGTAACTCCCTATATTGAGTGAGAGTGAGTCTAACTCCCTAAATTCCCTCTGCATGAATATTTGTGCTCCATCAGTTCTAAAAAAGCCCTGATTTTTATTTGAATAAACAATTTTAATGAATAGTGATGGGCCGGACAAGTACTTTTAACTCATATTTAAACATAATTTGTATCGATCCAATCGACGTCGAATATTGTGAATAATATCAGCAGCTCCTGAAAGTCTGAAAAGAATCGATTTTCTTATAAGCCTCTGCCACTATAGAGTAAGAAATGACTAGCTTGCATGTGATTTTTTTGGATTTAAAAGCTTCTTAGACCAATTTAATAATGTCAAAATTTGGATTTACTCATAAATTATTTGTCCTTCGATTGATATCATAAATTTTAGTGCTGCACGTAACTCAAATGGTAACTTTTTTCAATTGATTAGAATATACTTGCCCTCGAATTGATATAATAAATTTTAATGCTGCACGTAAATTAGATGGAATTTTTTTAAATTGATTTAGCTGTTCGAATCAAATAAGAAGAATGAGGCATCGGTTTCCAAAATGATTTTAAGCGCGATTTTTCGGTTTTTTATTTTTTACTTGTTATTTGATACTTTTGACACTTTTTATATTGTTCGCGGAACAGAAGTAATTAATGTGACGGTTAATAACGATTTCGTAAACTTACTAGCTTGAGGGTACATGACACGCTACCACCCCGACTAACCCGTCTATCTGATAGCAATTGAGCCTTTGAAGGAGTATATAAATGCATGCTTAAGCTATTGTTCTGTCAATGAGAAATGAATTAATAATCCTTCTGCGAGTGCGAACTATTTATTTCTACCTTTCATTGGTGTAGCGCTAAAGTCGCAAATTTGTACATAAAATGGAGATTCCGTGAAGATATGTAGAGTATCGACGTTACTTATTCCTAGAGTTGTTTTTCAGTTTTATTAAATTATTTATCAACTTATTATTAAATATATTTTGACATTAATTTCTTCATTGCTAGAGAAAGAAAGAAAAAAACTCACCTCACGATCTAAATCTTATCGGAATGAATTGAAATGGAACGTTCTATTTAAAATTTGTCATACATTCTTAATAAAAAAAATTGTTTGAACATTAACAAATTTGTTCTTGAAATAAATTAATATTAATTTTAGTATCTTTACATCAAATTATTTTACAAAGAAAATATGAAAGCTGAAAAAAAAAAACATAAGGACTAGCCGAGGATCGAACATGGCACGTCGGTTCTACCAACATGACACGCTACTACCCCGACTAACCCATCTATCTGATAGTAATAGAGCCTTTGAAAGAGTATATAAATGCACACTTGGGCATTCTACAATTTCTATGAGTGGTAATAAGGTAAAATGATTTTAAGCGAGATTTTTCGGTTTTTTATTTTTTTACTTGTTATTTTATACTTTTGACACTTAAAAAAATAGAATAGTTTTTTTTTAAACATAATGTTTTTTCAAGATTTGTGAAATTTTTTTCGAATTGTTCTGTATTTTTTTTCAAGTTTTTTTTATGGATGGAATTATCAGCAAACGAGGGACCATCAATGTACTTGTCCCAACCTTTTTTTTCCTAGGGTACCTTATTCTGGAATAATCGTATTTAAAGATTCAAATATTAGATGACCGCGCGCACCGGGCGGTCAGTTGAAATATCCATAGCTACGAATCTAATGCTCCGATTTTCATGAAATTTGGTGAGAATATTCTTCAGATATTGTACTTGAAGAATATATAATAAAAAAATTTTCCATTTTTTCACCTATCACGAGTGTATATAGGGCCTTAAAAACTTGAAATTTTCTTGTCATATAGCATAAAAACTTTCACATGAAAAACCACATCAACCGGTTAACGAAAACGTTGTTAAAAACTCACATCATTTGGGAAGACGATACTTTGACATTTGATTTCTAGTCGTTCATTCGGTTCACTGCGAAGAATTCACGAACAAACTGAGTCGGTATGGTCAAAATTACAGTCACGCCTGCATTGCAACGAACATGTTTCGCCAAGTTTCATGGATGAATCAGAACCACAATTTTCACCATTGTTGCTACCAAACAACGCCAGAAATATCACCAGCGACGATAAGGAACCTGATCATTATCACACGAAAGCTTCGTTAAACAAAAAAGAAACATTTATCGTACCCTAACGTGCCAATTTGAGTATCGAACAATCAGATCCTCTTAAGCATTTTGATTCATTTATATCATTGATCTTCGAAAAAACATATCGAGTGCACCCGAGATTTTTCAGTTCGTCCACAATAAAGACGTCTTAATTTGAGATTTACTGTACAGGAAGATTCTGTTACTTTCATGAAGAACAAGCGAAAAAATACTAACCATACGTCGCAGCAGCTAGTCCTCGGTAATGTTCGACGATGATTTCTGGTCGATGAAGTAACTCATCTGTCCTAATACCGCATGTATATATAAATGAAGGATTTCACGTACTTGAATTGAAATCACTGATAACGCTCCAACATTGATTTTTCTAGTAGGCTTTACGTTCTAGGAATACAAAAATTTGTAAGAGACACGAGAACAGATAAAAACGAATGTGCTAAAATCCAGGATTTGTGCAAACGTAGACTAGAAAAAGATACAAAACATAAGTTGTTGGTATTTCTGGTAAAAACGAAATCTTGATAAGTTTATTTTTTCTGTTTGCTAAACGATTAAAATGTTTGACGAGACAGAATTGTGAGCATAGTCGAAAATAAGAAAGACCTTATAATTTGAATCAGTTTATGCCAAGTGCCGTAAAGTTATATTTTCAACTAGATAACTAGTGACTTCAACAACGAATACACTATTATTTTTTGCAATTTAACGAGCGCTAGCGATGAGTCACACGTAGCTTACCCGTTGACAAAATATTTTACGAATATATACACAAAAATATGTTACATTTGACAGTTTTTTTGTTGAATGAACTAAATCATCGAAAATAAAACGCAAAACCTCGAGTTCAAAAACAATCGTCCATTTTATTGAAAGTGACTGAAACAGTTTGCTTGTTTTTCTTTTCATTTTCTACAATATTTTGTGTTATTCGAGCATAAGAAAATATTTTCGGAGCTAATTTTTGAAACTGTGTCTGCTCTGGTTTAGCCTTTTCGCACTAAATTCCTTTGTAACGGTAGACTGTCTTTGAAATTATTTCTGCAGTACGAGTTCTTCTTCTGATGATGGTAATACCACTACTATTTAATCTTGATTCCGCTAAATTAAGGAGGTTGAAGCGTATCTTATGTTAAAACTATTTTCCAACTTTGCACATTAAAATTTTTTAAACAGAAAGCTTAAGACAGTATTAAACTTCTGGCGGGATATGTCGATGGTTCACCGTCGTGAAATTGAGATATTTATTGTTGAAGTTTGCAATTTTTTGAAACCTTCCATAAGAGCCCATGTTTAACCTTGTCATTTTCGACAATGAATATCTCGATTACTAGGCGATGAAACATCTTCAAATTTTTCACACATAATTAAGCGCTATTCAAGAAGATTCACGTAAATTTTCAATTCATTATTTTGGAATAATAAAATCTAATGTATTTTTCGTATGATGTCCTACATATATCGCTTCAACTTCCTTAAAGAAAAGCGATGATTGAAAAGGGAGTAAGGAAATGAAGACTAGTTTTCTGGAACGAACTCAACATGAAGTTTTAAAAATTGTAAAATGGTTGAATATCTATATTGATATTGATAACTATTTCAGGAGGATACACTAAATGAAAGAGCATTCAATGGCCCATAAAAAATCATCCTTGTTTATATCTTTTGAAACAGATAAACTCGATCTCGAAAGCACTTATTCGTCGACAAATCCACTTATTTATCCAGCCCGGCAATAACTTCTCAAATCTGAAATGCCACAATTTCTAGTTATGAAATTTATCTTTTCCAATGCACATCTACTTATAATATCCATTCAAAGGAGAAACTTGCCTGTAGGGGTGTTTGCTATAATCCACTCAACGAGTGGGCCTACTCGAAGGTTCAGAGCAGCTTCACCCTGACCGCAACCTGGTCCTCTATTCATTATGCCAATTTGTACGACTCTTTCAGATGTCGGAAATTGGATCGTCAGCGGGCCACCACTGTCGAACTGTAACACACAAAAATCATTTTTTCCAAGCTTCGTGTACTGTAATCGTCAACTCGAATAGACGATAGTCATTTTTCATTTCAAAGATGATTGCAAAAACGTTTGAATCAATAAGGAATTTCGAAACGCTGACAATAGGAAAATCTTCTCTGACTACAGTGCTAATGATTATTATTAATTGTTAATCCAGTCGAGAAGATCATTATAATAACGGCTGAGAAATTGACAATGATTACTTGGCAAGAATCTCTGTGTTGGTCCTGTGTACAAATATGACGATCCGAAGTGTCTGGATATTGCGCTCTGCATGTCGCTTGTGTGGTTGTGGTGACCATTGCTTTCATCAAAACGTTGAGGGGCCCATTTACAGAGGAATCAGCGCCCCACCCTTCAGTGAAAAATTAAAAAAATACGATCACTTTTAAGAATTGAAGTCTGCAGACTTAGAGAATCTCCTGGTGAAAGATTTCAATGGTCATTTCAATGATTCAATTAGTATACACATTCCCTCGTTGAATGACATTCGAGGTTCATTTATATCCTTTTTTTCCTTTTTATAAAGTAAGGTTGTGATGCGTGAATTAACTATTCATTGTCATCGCTTTTTCGCGATTCCGATTGTTTCTTGAAACACGACCATTGTGGGGCTAAATTAATTCGGAAAAAACAAAACGTTCATTTGTTCCGTCAAAATATGACGGCTTGGAATTCAAACCATCTTTGACATTTTGTCGATATCGTTTTGCTCGATTCAATTTCTCGAAAATTTTTCGAATTGGACATTCTTTCAATTTGTGTGGTGATACAATACAGTTATTAATTAGTTAAATTACTAAATGTAAATGAATTCTGGTAAAAATAAATAAAAAGTTACGCTATGCAAGAAAATGACTGTGACTCACCTATATAGTATTATAAAAAAAACATTCTGATCCCACTCTTGCTACATTTGTATCATAATACTTGTAATTATAGCTGTAACCAATTCCACTCACCTAGAATGTTTGTGTATCTTTTGGTAAATGATTCCTCGAGATATCGGAACGGAAGGCAAACAGGGCCGATGACCTGATTGAACGTGAACTGACCGTTAATTGTAACAATCGCTATATCCAAACCCGAGGTTGGTCCCTCGTAGCTCCAATGCACGCGTGAATCCTCAGCCAAGAAGAACTTTGCATTTGGTGTATCTTGAACTTTATCAAATAAAACGGATAGCAGGGATTATCAATAAGACTTTCCTAATCGTTAAATTTGATAGTCAAATCAGAGATTGGCAAAAAAAATCTAAATTTTCATTTTTCCTCTACTCGTAAGTGCACACTGTGGAAATTAATATTTTTAATTGACAGGAACTCATGGAATTACCTCGTTTCAGATTATGTGCTCCGACCAAGACCCCATACGTCTTCGCTCGTTTGTTTTTGACGCAATGTGCCGCGGTTAGCACTTGTCTCGGGTTGATAATTGTTCCACCGCAGAAAATCTCACTGGTTTGTGCGTCAATTAAAGCGGCCATGAATGGATATTCGTTCACCCCGGTCTCTTTTCCACCGTAGATTTTGGGCTATGAGAAAAACAATATCATGTTCATTAACTTTTATTTTTCCCGTGCAGACTTTGGTTTCCATACGATAAGTTATCTTTATACATGACTGAATGAGACACTTTGAATCGCGTACTGTATTTTATGATTATTGTTTTCCACACAGAGCAAAATAAATAACGTTCCAGTGATTTTTTCTTACTAAGAATTTCGAAAGAGTCTCAATAAATACTTCATTGTATACTGAATTTTCCCATCAATACAAAATTCGATTTGAAAAAAAGCTTACCGTATTTCGTCTTCCACAATCACACGTGCGAGGCTTTACTGCTTGAACCGTACAACTGAATCGACCACCCCCACGATTTGGGAATGTACGCAAATTAACAGTTACTCGTGAATACTGGCTAGTGTAAGGGAATTGCTGTAGTGAACAGTACGAGCGGACAGGTCCAACTCCATCTTGAATTTCGAGTCTGTCGCCACGGCATCTCGGGGCCTGAACAACATTATTTTTATAGACCCATTATGACTTTGATCTCTGTCCGAAAAGACTAGTCATTCGAATTTAGATATAGGCGGAACGGTGAAAACTCACAGAGGGCATGGCCACATCATGGCATTGGATGTTCACTCGTTGATTCCATCTACTCTTGAATACCCACTTACACGTTGAGCCAGGTCTGTACCGGCTCGGATAACAAGGGTTATGCAACGGATAAGATTTACCCGGTTCTAGGTTTGTCTCCCAATTACAAGTTCTGTCGGCATTATTGCCACCGAACAATGCCAAAAATATCACCAACGACGATAAGGAACCTGAACATTTGAAGAAAAAATAAGAACGTTGTTGTATGGAAGATAAAAACGACCATCAGACCGAATTGTCAAAATGAAGCTAGATTCTGTTATTTTGGGTGAAACAACGAAAAAATACGAACCATACATCGCGGTAGCTGGTTCTCGGTAATTTGCCGTGATACTTTCTCACTCGTATACTAATCAATCCGTCCTATTTCGCATGTATATAAGCGGTGGATCTCACGCGCTCGAATCGAAAAAACTGATAACGCAATAATCTGAGGGCGCGAATTTATAGGAGGCACGAGCAAGAAAAAAATTTATACGTTATGATTAAAATTCGTGAAGAAATATTTTCAGAAATGACATAACTTATTTTGTCGTAATATTGGGAAACTCAAACAAACCAAATCTTGATAACTTCATATTCTGTACATTAAACTATAGTTACACAACCTTCAACAAAATATTACTACGAGCGTAGTCGAAATGAGAGGGAAATCATTGTTTGAATGACGCCACGGCGAGTCTCGTCAAAATGATTTCTGCCTTGATAATTTATTACTGCAGTAAGAAATTTACTATTTATTATGTTTACATATAGAAGAGACTGGGACAAAACGGGGTATCAAAAGAAATACCCTGCTTTTTAGAAGTTTGAAAAGCTCCATACATTTTACTTACCTTCAAACACTAAGAAGCGTAGTGTAATTTATTGAAGCTCTAGCGTCGCGCGCCGTGCGGCTTGTTTCGGATCTTTGTATCGCTTGCCAATATGGTTGCCGCCTGTCAACAGCGACGTGGTCAGATGGTCGTTGTGTGCGTTCGGGAAAAACATTACGGAGTGTTTCGGGTTTTTTACGTCAGATCGAGAGTGTTACGCCACATCATTTATCATGCGTAAGGAAGTCCCTTTTATTGGTGTACGCCTATGCCAAAAATTCTCGAACTAAAATTACCAACAGTAAAAGAGGTTATGTGTGTATTTTTTCATCAGCTGAATGTTCTCAAATATTCGGTTAAGGTGATCCATCACTTACGTGAGTGCGAGAAAGATTGCTACAAAATGGTTGCACGGTTTACTCGGACATGCTTGATTTTTTGAGATAAATAAAAGTTACACCTCTTATAAAATGAGAATCAGAGAAAGTATAATCTCGGCGAGAACCTCGGGCCAGCAGACGACAGTGCTTTCAAGTACTAGTCCCGAGACTCTAAAAAATATTGTTTAAATTTGTTTAAAAAAACATGGAATTTTGACAAAGTAATGGTTAGAGAAAATATTTCTTTTATGGCATTTTTTTGCGATAATTCATGATAACACGCTTGAGTTGGCAGTAGTGTCGCACAGCTGTCATATAAGCGCCCCTTTCCTAACCTCAAAATCGAAGTGTTTGTATCTCGACCGCATGAACGTCGGTCCGGAAAAAAATGTCGCTAAGGTAGAGAGCGCTGTGAATCGGTTTAAAATTTGACAGGTTTGATTAGTACGTAAAAGAATCGTGAATGCTCACAAAAAATTTAGTCTCAGTGATATCGTCCTGAGTCCTGACCCCACAACAATCTTAATTAATTAGCTTCCCTTCCTCTATCTATCATAAAATTATTATTATTGTAATATTGTGAATAATGTTATGCAAGTAGATGATTCTTTGTTTTTTAATCATTTTAAATTTAATCATTTCATTTCTTTTAGTATCTTTTGATCAAGTGTGTTTTAAATATAACACATTTTCTTTTAGATTTAAGTCAACCTCCGTCATCTTGCCAGACGATTATTGCCAGTGAAACATATACAATTCAGTCCAAAGTGGGTTTCCATTAGAAATGCATTCAGGACGAACATTGGCAATAGAAGGCACAAAACAGATCGAGTGCCTTGTGCAGTGAGTGTCTTCGACAACTCACAGCTACACTATACAGCCCACAATATCTGCAGAGGGAAAATTACTATCGCCACTTTTCATTGTTTTGAAAAAATTTTCCGGAACATTTGGACCAATTGTGGAGACGACCTTATTCAAACCAAGTAATATCTTTTTGACTGCTTCCAAGTCAGGAAAACTCACTTCAGGTATTTGTATACCTTACCTTCTTTTGTATTTTCAGCTATCAGATAAAAAAATTGTTTCAAAATCTGTCAATCCTACATATGCAAAGAAAAATTAAAACAAACGTTATCTTAAATTTTGCAGACTACTTCAAGATGTGGCTGGAAAAGGTCTTTTTCCTTAACATCGGTTCAAAAAGCGTACTTTTAATAGATTCATGGAGTGGACATTGCACACAAGTAGTCAGGCAGATTACACCGATTGGAAAAAGCATCAAAACAATGGTCATACCAAAAGGTACAACCGGAAGGATTCAACCACTCGATGTGTATGGATTCAGAATATGGAAGATTTTGTTCGACATTTTTCAGACGCTGTCTTGTTACTTGATTATGATCTCAAACTACATTTAAGAAATAATATAATCAAATTGCAATCTTTAACTCATAATCAGTTATCTTCTCCAAGGTATCAGAATTTGTTTCGATATGCTTGGTACAAAAGTGGTTATACAAGTGATAAACCTGAAGAATTTGTCAACCCTGTCGAATTGGCTTTCGGACAGTCATCGAGACCTCAATGTGATGTTCAAGGTTGTGAGAAAGTGGCAATAATAAGATGTTCGTGGTGTAAGAAATCACTTTGCTTGCAACACTTTTTTGATGAATACCATTACTGCACGGACTATAAAAACTAATAATAATCTGAAAACTATATTAACGTATTATGATGGTAGTTGAATATGTACTTTCGAGTTTAAACACATTCCAATAATATATATAAGTGGTTGTGCTACCGTACAACAATATAATTAAGAATAAAAATGTTTTTATAATGATATAAGGTATTACGACGAAAGGGGTGATTTACCCCCTTAAAAGCGAATTTTTCCGAAAAACCCCGAAACGCGTATCGACTAATTTTTCGACCTCTGCAAAATGCAGTTGGTACCGTTCGAATCGGAAGAATAGTTTTTATGGTACAAAATAAAATTTTCGAATTAGGGGTTGTTCACCACTTAAAAATCCTTTCCCCTAGACAGCCTTGGGTGCGTTTTCGATGATTTATCAATATATATCTATATTTATATCTATATATATATGTAAGACAAGTGAGTATTTTGGTGACACATTTAAAAAAATACATGGTTGGCAAACGTTGCGCTCCTTGGCTGGGCTACTCTGGGGTTTTTGACCTAAAAATTCCGTCTCTCCGGCGCTTCGCGCCGGAGAGACCCACTCATTTACTTTTCAAGAATTTTTTTTTTTCAATTTTTTTAATTTGAACAAAGAAAAAAGAAAATTCTTGAGAAGTAAATGGGTGGGTCTCTCCGGCGCTTCGCGCCGGAGAGACGGAATTTTTAGGTCAAAAACCCCAGAGTAGCCCAGCCAAGGAGCGCAACGTTTGCCAATGGTTATTTTAAAAATGGATGACAGACGTTGCGCTCCTTGGCTGGGCTACTCTGGGGTTTTTGACCTAAAAATTCCGTCTCTCCGGCGCGAAGCGCCGGAGAGACCCACCCATTTACTTCTCAAGAATTTTCTTTTTTCTTTGTTCAAATTTAAAAAATTGAAGAAAAAAAATTCTTAAAAAGTAAATGGGTGGGTCTCTCCGGCGCTTCGCGCCGGAGAGACGGAATTTTTAGGTCAAAAACCCCAGAGTAGCCCAGCCAAGGAGCGCAACGTCTGTCATCCATGTAGTTTACAAATTAACCATTAAGTAAATTTTTCCGGCGCGAAGCGTCGGAAAAATCTAATTGAGGCATTTCGGTGATAGTCACCAAAGTACACAAAAGTCACCGAAATACTCACTTTATATTAAAAAAAGTCACCAAACTACTCATTTGTCATATATATATCTATATAATATATATATATTTATCAATATTTTAGCGTTGGTTTCATTCGAATACATAAAGCGCTTATATGCAAAACTGAGAAACCACCCCGTGAGGTGCCCATCTTCGGGGGTTGTTTTCACCCCTTTAAACAGTTTATGGGCCGATAAAAAAAAAAATACGTGTCTCTTAGTTTTCGATGTACTACAACACATATAAATTAGATCAAAATCGGAGGGGTCGACCTCCCTATGTTTCCTTGTAAGAGACACATTTTTTTTATCGGCCTATAAATGGTTTGAATGGGTGAAAACAGCCCCCAAAGATGGACACCTCACAGGGTGGTTTCTCAGTTTCGCATGGAAGTTTTCAATGTTTTCGAATGAAGCCAAAGCTCAAAAATTCGATTCGAACGGAACCAATTGCTTTTTATAGAGATCAAAAAATTATTCGATATGTATTTCGGGGTTTTTCCGAAAAAATCGATTTTAATAAATTTTTGTCGTAATACCTTATATGAATAGTTAAACCTTTTTTCTTAATTATTTGCTTGTGCGATAGCACCACCACGTATATCATCTATTGAAATAGGTTTAAATTGAAATAAGTTTACATTCGGACGTGTTCTACGTGAGATCATCCCCGCATCAATCACTCCTACATATGCCCGTTTGGGGCATATGTGATCCCCCATCCACGCGCCCATTTTCATTCCCCTCAACGCGATCCCTTGCAAAGCGCCATACTTTTAATAATTTTTTTCTTTAATATAATATAATTTTTTTTTTTAATAATTCTTTGTAGAAAAAAAGCCAGGGATCATACTATTACCTAAAAATGATTATTATTTTTTAAATTATAATTAAATCTGGCGACACCTTTCCACCAACCGATCGACGCAAAAATTTTTTTGGGCGAATTGTAAACATAAATAAACAGTTTGCAATCAAAATTAGTGATAATACTTTTATTTTTTTTCGCAAATAGATAAAAACATGGGTAAAAAATAAAATTTGAAATACTCGAAAAAGCGATTTTTCACATTTTCAACAGTTTTTTCGCGATTCACTCAAAATTGATGGGTGTACGCGCTGAGCTGGCCCCAAATGCAGATTCAGCGCATCGAAATACATAGAAATTGATGGGTCTGGTTAAAAGTAATGACCATTTTTTTTTGTATGCCGTTGTATTTGTAGCAGGACGATATATCCAATATATAAGAGGCCAATAAAATGTATCATAGCCATAAAGCCATAAAATATTCAATGGCCTATAAAAAATTATCATTGCTCATATCTTGAGAACGGAAAAGCACTCGTTTGTCGGAAAATTTCCATATTTAACCAGCTCGGCAGTAATTCCTAAAATCTGGAATGAACGCAATATACAAGATTAGTTTTCATTAAGTCGTCATTTTTCTATTCGTAATGAAACAAACGATTTCTATATTGAATTGAATCGATTCGCTTGTCATAATTTACTAGTTATGAAATTTATTTTTTCCAATGCACATCTACTTATAATATCCATTCATAGGAGAAACTTGCCTGTAGGGGTGTTTGCTATAATCCACTCAACGAGTGGGCCTACTCGAAGGTTCAGAGCAGCTTCACCCTGACCGCAACCTGGTCCTCTATTCATTATGCCAATTTGTACGACTCTTCCAGATGTCGGAAATTGGATCGTCAGTGGGCCACCACTGTCGAACTGTGACACACAAAAATCATTTTTTCCAAGCTTCACGTACTGTAATCGCCAACTTGAGTAGACGATAGTCATTTTTCATTTCAAAGATGATTGCAAAAACGTTTGAATCAATAAGGAATTTCGAAACGCTGACAATAGGAAAATCTTCTCTGACTACAGTGCTAATGATTATTATTAATTGTTAATCCAGTCGAGAAGATCATTATAATAACGGCTGAGAAATTGACAATGATTACTTGGCAAGAATCTCTGTGTTGGTCCTGTGTACAAATATGTCGATCCGAAGTGCCTGGATATTGCGCTCTGCATGTCGCTTGTGTGGTTATGGTGACCATTGCTTTCATCAAAACGTTAAGGGGCCCATTTACAGAGGAATCAGCTCCCCACCCTTCAGTGAAAAATTAAAAAAATACGGTCACTTTTAAGAACTGAAGTCTGCAGACTTAGAGAATCTCCTGGTAAAGGATTTCAATAGTTTTTGATTGTCGAACTTTTATCAATTAATATACACATTAAACAATCGATAATTCTATCCAAATACTATCTGTGCGATACTTCATGAACCGTACGTGTTATTCAATGGGTCGGAGAGTCTTAGCGCTCGTGGGATGACATACAAAGTTTGTTCATACGTTATAGGAAATCGTTTCGAATCCATTGTTACTATATTTGTATCACTCTCGTAATAATCGCTGTAACTCATTACACTCACCAAGAATGTCCGTTTTTTTATTGCTGAATGATTCCTCGAGATATTGGAACGGAAGGCAAACAGGGCCGATAACTTGGTTGAATGTGAACTGACCGTCAATCGTAACAATCGCTATATCCAAGCCCGAGGTTGGTCCCTCGTAGCTCCAATGCACGCGTGAATCCTCAGCCAAGAAGAACTTTGCATTTGGTGTATCTTGAACTTTATCAAATAAAACGGATAGCATGGATTATCAACAAGACCTTCCAAATCGTCTGATTCAATAGTCAAGTTTTGTTCTATACAATCAGAACTTTCTTGACAATTTCAATATGGTTGTTGTTCATTTCTTAGAATGAAACAAAACATATTGGACATATTACAACTCCACAAAATGATGATGTAATATATCTGCAACGATTCCTTCAGCCCTTCAGGCTCATACGCAGTTTCCGTTCTTAAGGAAGTTGAGGCCGTACAGTCATTTTTTTTACCCAAAAGTTATGACCTGTACCTTTCAAAAGTTAGGCCAGTTTACAGTTCGGCAACGCTGCGTACGCTTTAAAGAAGAGTCGGGAAAAAAAGACGAAAAACTGGTGAAAGATCAGTCGAAAAAACGGACGGTAACGATCCTAGCCTCAAAAAACTGCACGGGAAATAGATTATTATTAATATCATCTCAGCAAATCTCCTAATAAATCTGAAAAAAATGACATTATTCAACAAGCCTTGCTCATGTTGCTCAAAAAATTTCATATTTTTAGCATCACTTTTTACGGAGATATCACTGAATGTGTCTTGACTTCCATAAGATTTCATGTTATTTGGCCCAAATTGTTATTGATTTTTCTCAGCAACGAGGCTCCTAAACTGTCTGAAAATTCAATTGATTTTTCTTTACACTTCACTTTATAAGATGCAATCGGTTTAAAAGCGATGACATCATTTTCTTTCTAATGCCTCAACTTCCTTAATAACTCTTAGTTGGTTTCTGTCAATGAGAATGTAATATCATATTAATAAAAAAAAAAAAAATATATCACGAAACATTCAGCGTGACTGACGTTGTTCGATAAAATCAATGAAGATAACTATTCACGGAAACAAATTCTCACAAAATACCGCAATGATTGAACAAATAAAATCGTGAAATTACCTCGTTTTAGATTATGTGCTCCGACCAAGACCCCATACGTCTTCGCTCGTTTGTTTTTGACGCAATGGGCCGCGGTTAGAACTTGTCTCGGGTTGATAATTGTTCCGCCGCAGAAAATTTCATAGGTTTGAGCGTCAACTAAAGCGGCCATGAATGGATATTCGTTCACCCCGGTTTCTGTCCCACCGTAGATTTTTCCCTATGTAAAAAATAATATTATGTTCATTTACATTTATTTTTCTCTTGCAGACTTTGTTTCCGAAATGAGACATTTCGGATCCCGTACTGTATTTTATCATTTTTAATCGATTTCCATATCGAGTGAAATAAATAACGTTTCAACGATTTTTCCTACTGAGCATTTCGACGGAGTCTCACGAAATATTTCATTTAATACTAAATTTTTTCATAAAAATTTTATCGGAAGCATTAAGGAGTTTCAGTACAAAAGTCTAAATATTAAGAAATTGATCAAACTTGGTGATAATGTTGTTCAACATCAAGTGCAAAAACACAATTTTTTTCAAAATTTTCTTCTACTTAGTTATCGAGTAATTACGCATTAAAGCAGATTTCTTATGCCCGGAATGTATACCTATATATATGGAAACGCTATGCTTATACACGTGAACTTTAGTGATCAATTACTCGATAACTGTGTAGAAGAAAAATCTTAAAAAATTTGTATTGCCAAATTTGGCACTAAAGAATATGTTCACCAAATTTTATAAAATTCTAAACTTTTTGAAATTTTTTATGTTTTTAGCATGGTTTAGCATGGCAACATTGTATTGCCTGTACCGAAACTCCTTAAGCTGATTCTATTTGAAAAAGAGCTTACGGCATTTCTTCTTCCACAATCACAGCCTCTTGGCTGTACTGCTTGAACCGTACAACTGAATCGACCACCCCCACGATTTGTGAATGTACGCAAATTAACAGTTACTCGTGAATACTGGCTAGTGTAAGGGAATTGCTGTAGTGAACAGTACGAGTATACAGTTCCAACTCCATCTTGAATTTCCAGTCTGTCTCCTTGGCACCACTGGTCCTGAAGAATATTATATTGATAGACCCATTATGACTTTGATCTCGGTTCGAAAAGACTAGTCATTCGAATTTAAGTGTAAGTGGAGCCGTGAAAACTTACAGATGACATGGCCACATCACGGCATTGGATGTTCACTAGTTGGTCCCATTTACTCTTGAATACCCACTTACACGTTGAACCAGGGCTGTACCAGTTCGGATAACCAGTGTTAATCAACGGATAAGATTTACCCGGTTCTAGGTTTGTTTCCCAATTGCAAGTTCTGTCGCCATTATTGCCACCGAACAACGCCAAAAATATCACCAACGACGTTAAGGAACCTAAACATTTGAAGAAAACATAAGAACGTGTTGTATGAAAATAAAAACGACCATCAGACCGAATTGTCAAAATGAAGCTAGATTCTGTTACTTTTGTGTGAAACAACGAAAAAATACGAACCATACATCGCGGTAGCTGGTTCTCGGTAATTTGTCGTGATACTTTCTCACTCGTATACTAATCAATCCGTCCTATTTCGCATGTATATAAGCGGTGGATCTCACGCGCTCGAATTGAAAAAAACTGATAACACGTACCAACACGTACATACCAATCGTACATGTTATGGATACAAATTTAAAGGAGGCATCAGTCGGAAAAAAATGTACATTTTATCGTCAAAATTCTTGAAGAAATATTGCCAGAAATGACATAACTCATTTTGTCGTACTTTTGGGAGGCTCAAACAAACTTAATCTTGACAATTTCATTTTCTGTACATTATAATCGAAAATGAAGAGAACATTGTTGTTTAAATGACGCCATCCCGAGTCTCGTCAAAATAATTTTCGCACTGACAATTAATTACTATAGTAAGAAATTCACTATTTATTACATATGTTTACGAATAAAGAAGACCGAGGCAAAACGGAGTACCGGAGTAAATATTCGACTTTTTAAAAGTTTCGAAAGCTTCATCCATCGCTTACCCACCAACTCCAAGAAACGTAGAGTAAATTATTGAAGTTTCAGAAAAAAAAAAAAATCATCGACACACGATTGAGTATTTCTTGAAAATTAGTGAATTTTTTTTGCACTGCAAAATTTCAATTCAATGTACTTTTTCTGTTACTTTCGAAACGGTGTCGAAAAAAATAATCATTTCTATGAGATTTCTTCTTTTTTTCAATGTTCATTTTTTTCTAATTCTCTTCTTGTTCTTCCTTCATGATTTTTTTTGTCCTTTCATTCGAGAGGATCTTTTTTCTCCGTTCTGGAATAAAATATACCAAATCGCAAGAATAAAAAAAAAATTCTTAATCCCTGAAGTTATCTCGTTTCGCCCCGGTCTCTATATTGTTCTATTTCAATAACGGTCTAACTAGAATATTTTTCTGCGTAAGCTTCTCACTACATACGATAAATAATGTGCAAAAAACACGCGTTACCGAAGCGTCAAAATCCTTCATCGTGATAATAAATTTCAAGTTTCACCGTGTTTGTGCCGCAGAGTTCTTTATCTCCCAAATTAAGCGAGTATCGTCTAATACAATAGCTATAAATAATCAAGCTGTTAAGGATAGATTTTGTACTATCCAATCGTTATCTGTGTCGTCCTTTTTTTCTTGCTATTTCTTCATCAACTACGTATATTAAGAAAAAAACAAAATTACATTAAAATAGCTGATGGAAAATCACTCTCACACCATCCGTGATCATCATTAGAAGAAAAAACTTGCCTCGAGTAGTTTACTAACTCGACGATTCGGAGTAGCTAAACCACTATTTCGTGCGTCGACCCCTCAACAATAATGCCAATGCGAGACATTAAATGTTGAAATAATTTTTAACTAATATTGAAATACGAAATACGAATTAAATATTGAAATACGAAATTTTTTCGAGGGCATTTCGTGAGACATAGAATTATTGGAACGCGATAAAACTTTCTTCTGTTCATCTGATATTTTTGTTCGTCCTCTGTAAAAATAAACGAAACAAATGAGCACAAACTGCGCGCCCAATTGTATAGACTTCCCAAAAAGTATGTTTCCTCCAGAAGCCTGTTGAATAGGAAGATCTGCGTTTTTCATAAAAGTCTGAGCTATCAGACTTTCGTTGCTACTTGATAATGGGATTGGCATTTTCAGCGTTGTACGTTTATTGCTTCGGTCGAATACACGTGAACGACAGCTTGCACAAGTGTTCAATTTGACATTGACTATCGCTTCTCATTATATTCATTTTTTCGGCCGTTTCGTCTACCGCGGAGTGTACGCGTGGATAAAACAAGGAGTTTAAAGAGAATCAAGAGCTGTTGTAATTTCAAATGTATGGAGAAATACCATATTTCGTTATAGTTTGTATATTCCGTGGAATGAAATCTTGATAATATTCCCTTATTATCGCACTCGTGGGATATAAAACAGACCAGAAGCACAGAAATTATTATTGTTACTATTATTGATTAATCAAACTGGCGATAAACGTCAAAAAGTCGTATTTAACGTTTTCGATCTACAATATTGGAAGCCTCGTGATGACAAAGAGATGCATTTAAACCCGAAGCTGCAATATGTGAGTAGGAGCTGAACGATATCAGGGAATTGCACTCGATTCTGATTTCGTTTTTATAAGCGACTGAAAAGCCAATCGACTCTATTGAGATCGGCCGACATTTTTCAGATTTCTACGCATATTTCATATCAATTATCCCGATATTTTCATAAAATGTATTTTCCAGCTATGATAACCGTACATTATAATCGAAGCGTCCTTTACTAGTCCAGAGTATCTTCTGGATTAAAAGACCAGGCGAACGCGCTGCATTAACCAGATTGAAATTGCCCGTCGTCTATGTCAAGTGCTCTCTTCAGCGTCACATCCTCATTCTAGAAATTATTGACCATAACTCATTGTTTGTCTTGTAATTAATCTCGCTAGTTACTCGTTGACGACAGCATCGTGACACAAGACTTGGGCACAGTGTATATCAATAGAGTCCAATAACAATTGGAGAATACGACAACTAATGTCGCCTTCTGAATTCATTTCTTGCTGCACTTCTCACTTTGAAATGATGAATATTAACGGAAAATGTTAGGATAGTTTTTATTTTTTTTTTATTTCAGTATTATGTACATTAAATGGTGAATCATTAAATGTGTGGTAAATATCACTATCACTTAAGGACACTTGTGATGAGCGAAAAAATCGAAATTTTTTTATTACTTATTCAAGTACAATGTCTGAAGAATATTTTCAACAAATTTTATAAAGATCGGAGCATTAGATTCGTAGCTGTGAGTATTCCAGGGAGCCGCCCGGTACGCACGGTCGTCTAACACTTGAATCTTTAAGGTATAACTGGATGGATAGCTCGACCAAAAATATTGCCCAAAAGTTAATAACAAATTGTTTAAACAATTAATTATTCAATAATTTTGCGGTGACCTATTGTTTTTTTTTTTTTTACTAATCAATTGTGTGTATTTATCCGAATGCTCATGAATTTTTTCAGAATTTTCGTGGATTTTTGAAATTATTTGAAAAAACTTTTGAAAAAAATTTTGAAAAATTTGAATTTTGGATATGTTTTAGAAGACATATTTACCATCAGTTTTGAAAAGTCTCAAGGTTACTGGATCAAAAATGTACAAATAGAGCCACTTAACAAATTTAAAAAAGGGAATTTCAAAAATCCACGAAAATTCTGAAAAAAATCATGAGCATTCAGAAAAATGCGCACATTCGATTCGTAAAAAAAATTGATAATTGTAGTTCATAACTTTCCAAATGTTGCTGAAATTTTTCAGATTTTTATTGCATCACGAAGTAATACCTTAAATGCGATTATCTCAGAATCGTGTTTTTTGAAAGATACCTTTGCGGTGGACACGATTACTAAAAAACTATGAATCCGATCCATACCAAATTTATACCACTTATTTATTATAATAAGAGCTAGGGCCTGGACGAAGGATTTCGTATTCTGTTGAGGAAAAAAATTGTAACGAAAAAAAAAAAACAGAAAATTTAGCACCTGGTAAAATGAATTTTTTGTTAAAACTGTCGTCATTTTTTTAAAATCAAATTTCTTACAAATCCCTCGTCCAGGCCCAAGCTATTATTATAATTAATAAATGGTATAAATTTGTTGTGGATCGGATCAATAGTTTTTCAGTTATAAATCATGGCCACCGCAACTGATGCTCAAAAAAAATGTCTTGTCGAAAAAAAATCATGAAAATGACGTTTTTTCACTCGCTGCAAGTGCATAATATAAGGCTTTCAGATCTTCGGACACGGACCCGCGAGGTGAGGGAGATTATTCAGCTGTGCAGAAATTAATATCTGGAAAAAACACAAAATGAAAAAATCGAGTTTGATTAGAATTATTGAAATTCAAACGGTTCACGCGTCTCGGACGTTACTTATGGAGAGATACTTGCCTGGAGGAGAGTTCTTTTCAATCCAATCGAGTTGCAGACCCACGCGGAAATTCAAACCACGCGCGCTTGGACCACAAAGTGGTCCCTTGTTCAAAATACCGATTTGTACAAATTGGTCAGATACATCATTCCGTAACGTCAATGGACCACCGCTGTTCAGCTGCAACACGCAATGAAAATTTCTCTTCGAACTTCGATCGTTCGCATCGATATTGTCGCGTCGATTTAACAAAATTTGTCGTTACTATAACAAAATCGCTCTCATAACGAAGATTATGGCGATAAAAACGGAATGAATTTCCGCACGTTTTCCAATAATTACCCCGCATAAATCTATGTTTCGTTGTTGAGTGCATATGTGTCTCTTCGTCAAATTTGGATATGTGGATTTACAGGTGTACGGTGATATAACGCCTACCATCACTTTCCTTAAAGCATTCATTGACCCGTTGACGATATGATCAGCTCCCCAACCTTCAATCACCGAGAGAACAATGAAAATCAAAGTGTTTATAGCCGCATAAGAACTGTCCTTTATCTAATAATGTTGGCGTTCATTTTTTCGTCGTTGTCAGATTTCAAGGTAGTTACCGAAAACTCCTGTGAATTCATTGACGAACGAATCACTACGACGCTGAAATGGCAAGCAAACAGGACTGATAATCTCATTGAATACGAATTCCCCATCAACTGTAATGAGGGCTATGTCATAGTCGAAAGTCGATGCACTGTAGTTCTCGTGCGACACAAAACTCTCGGTACGGAAGAACATCGAACCGGGAGTTGCTTCAACTTTATGGAATGGAACGAATGTTAAAAGTTGTTCCGTCCAATATAATCGGTACTTTTGACAGGGTTTCTAATTTAAGGATAACCAAAAAATTACCATTTTTCAAGTCATGTGCTCCGACTAATACTTTAAACGTATCTCGTGCTCTGCCAGCCAGACAATGAGCTGCCGTGAGAACTTGCTTCTTGTTAATAATCGTTCCACTGCAAACGAGTTCGTGTGTCCTATTATCAATGATTGCAGCCATGAATGGATACTCATGAACGGCGGTTTCATTGCCGCGATAGGTTGTGGGCTATCGAAATATAACAACATTGATTCGCATACGTATTCTCAATGCCGATTTCACTTCGGAACTTAAATTGTACTATTTTAACTGATGCTCAAAATCTTCCAGGTTTAAAGATTACGCTTGTTTTCTTTAAACTGTCGAACCTCGCAACTACTTTTCAAATGGAAAATTAACAAAAATTAAATATTCCTGTTGGTTTGTCGATACGCACTGCATTTTTTCTTCCACAAACGCATTCTTTGGATTCAACTGCTTCGACGGTACAACGGAACGATCCACCAAGGCTGTTCGGGTTTGTAACGAGTGTTAAGGTCAATCGGGAGCTTTTGGTAACATAAGTAAAGCCTCTGCCTTCGCAAAGCGGTGCAATACGTCCATTGCCGTCTTGTATTTCTAATCTGTCAACCTGGCATCCATGACTCTGGCAAAAGAAGCATATTAATGTCCGTCGAACATTATTTAGTAATGAAGAAATAGCGGTAACGATTTTTCGAATTTATTAACGTGACTTGAATTTTAACAGTGACTCACATGTGGCAAGTTGAATGATTTGCATGTGACGTTCACTCGCTGGTCCCAAGGGGCCCTGGCGACCCACCGACACTTCGAACCCGGTACATACCTTCGCGGAAAGCCGGTACTTTGAATTCTATACGTCCAGCCGGGTTGCAGCGATTGGTCGAAATCGCATGTCGCCTTTCCGTAAATATTGCCAAATAATGTCACCGATAATATGAACGAAGGCAGGACGGCTAATTGTCAAAGCACAAAATAATATAGCAGAGTGAAGTCACGCCTTCGGATTGTGACGTAACAGTCATTGGGGACATGTAATCCCCCCACTCACTTTGAAGGGCGATAAGTACTTGAAGAACTATTGAAATAAAATAAGATAAAAATACTGCAATGTACTTTCAACCCGTGAAAAACGACCGTGACGATCTTATTTTATTCGTGCAATTTTCAATATAAAAAAAAGTGTCGAAAAAAATAATGTAGAAATTGAAATTTTTTATTTAAAGAAAAATTAAGTCGTTTTATAAGCCTGAAACATCATGCTTTCTAGTGGGAATGGTTAAATTTGCGACCGCTTCAAAAAGTATATTTATTTCAACATCCGAAGTATGGGTTTCTTCAGAAAAAATGATATGCAAATTTTTTCGTATTGAATCATATATTATTACATAAATATTGTAAAAAATATTTTCAAAATATTTCCAAATAACGAACAGTTGAAAAAAAGTCTTCCAAAAACTCGTGAATTTTTTTATTCCCTCCTGAAACTGCAATCGACGCGCAGATGTAACGCGGAATTTGTTCATTTACCTCCTCGATCAATTTTTCCCAGATAGTTCTCGATCTCAGATTATATGCCATCTTGCAATTTTATAATTTAGTAAGCAATTTTGAAAAAAACAATCCCAACTTCAGAATATTTTTTTAAACTACTGTACCAAAATATCGCACAAAAAAAATTGTAAAAAATGTGCTCCGAAATTCTTTTTTTTACACTTTAGTCACTCGGGGTTGTAGGCACCCCAGATTTTTACAAGGTCTGATTTCTACGGCTTTCAAAACTGAACTAACGGGCCATTCCAAATAATAACGATGAGGCTCTCTACCAGAAGGTTCAAACCACCGACAAAGGATGCCACAAGTCCCATTTTCTCAAAATTTCTATTCGGTATCATCGGTTGAAAAACGGCTTGGGTGAAATTCACCCCATGTGATCATTAAGGATACATCGATCCGGAATGTTTGAATAAAAAATGCAGGAACACTTGGCGTTGATGTTTTCTTTAACGGCGCTGGGGTCTGGGAATTCAAGGATGGATGAAAACAATAAAAATACGAATCGCTCGGGAAGAAGATTTCTCGGCCTTGCATTCGGGTTTCCGATTCTTCCCAAATTTTACGAGTCTCGAACTTTTGGCACCTGAGGTAATAATTCATAAAACTTTTTTTCATCCCCTGAGTTGCATAAATAACAAAATACGTAATCAACACATAATACACGATCTCGATAATGAATAAGTATTTCGTAGGGAACCAGGAAGTTGTTAGTTTATTTGAAACGAACAGAAAATACTTACCGTTCATCGTGGAGGCAAGAACTCGACGATTTATTACGATCTTTATTCCCTAGCAAACTAACTTTCCCGTTTTGTTTGCCACGACTTTATAAGCGAAGGCTCCAATGCGTTTGAGTCGAAATTTCTGATAACGTTATTTCATAAATTATAAGGAAGCTGGAATTGTCCCCAAGGGTGCGCGTTCATGGTAGGCATAATGGAGAATACGTGAAATTAGCAGGAGCGATGATCTCAAATGCACAAATCTCGAAAAGTACATTTGTGTAGGTGACTCGTGTTTCAGAATACTCTTTGACTTTTCTTTGATACACAGTGTTTCTTATGTTTTATCGGCCATACCCAAATCGCTGTTAGTTATTTGTGCTGGCTTTTATTTATCTTGTTCATGCACAAAGCAAACATTTTCATTGAAAATTAGATCGTTTTATTGAAAAAATTCCGAGAATCATATCCTCGTTTATTTTCCTCGATCAAGCAATGCCACGAGCGAGGCTTTTTTAAGCTGACATCTGGATTCGTCTGAACGTACCACAACAGTAAATTCTCACTGACATTGTTTGGGTAGCGCCAGATATTCAGTTTATTCACAGCTCAATCCGCTTTGTAACTCGCCTTCGTTTAGGCCAAGTGTCATGAAATTGTAATCTCTTGATGAAGGTCGTTGTGGGATTGTGTGCAGCCTTTTGTCGCAACGTCGTACAACATGAACGCTCTCACCTCGATAATGTGTTCGAGCAAAACACTCATACGAGCCCTCATTAAACATGCGCAGAGCTACCTTTCAAAATATGGAAATTCGTCAAATAACAAAATGTGTTTTTATGAAAGAATTGCGCAGTTACGTCAAGTCTTTGATCACGTATGCGCAGACCGAATTTTACAATTATACACATCCATATCTGAACTCGACATAAATATCAAACTGACTTGGTGTGTACCTTTTGATAGCGAATAAGCCGTGAGCCTTTCCACGAATTTGCCTATTTCTTCGTGTTATCTCTTCTGTCATTATCTTCTTTCAGTTTCCATTTATTATCCTCCTATAATTTCTTTATTTTTGTGTTATGCAAAGCACCTGCTTTGGATCGAACTCGATCAGCTCATTATTGAAGACTTTAACAATCTTTCCACATTCAAAATTTTGACATTTCTGATGCACCCTTGCTGGGTTCAATTATGCAGTTTAAGCCTTCGGTGAATGGATATAAATTTTTATGGAAACGATGTTTTAGTTGAGTATATATTTCATATCTCACAGCGCGGTAAATTCGACCAACATTTCTATCAGTTTTTTTGGAATGTAAACATTTGCTATATTCCCGCCCATAAAAATGATGGATCGCTGGAATTGCTGATTTTGAGTAAATACCATGCTAATTTTCCAAGTCTTTTCGCGAATCAAGTTAACTATCAACAAGCTTTTCGCAATAAAAGTAGAGTGCGTCGTAAAGTTTCTGGCAGGCTATGTGTGTTAAGGTACTTTGTTAAAGTTGCACGGAAAATCACTGCTTCTGCGTCTTAGAAAGAGCACATTTGCCCAACGCGCCCACGGGCATGAAAGTAGCACGAAAACGAGCATTTTGCTTCCTCATAGAGGAAGCTATATGTGATTTGAAAACTTTTTTTTTACAGTTTTCAATGTCAATGTGCTCAAAATGTCCCAAAACATCGAAAAATCATATCTAGAAAAAATGTCCGGATGTGTGTGTGTGTGTGTGCATGTGTGTGTGTATGTTATGGCACTGCAAAATTAAAACGCTTATAACTCGGAAACGGTTTGAGATACAGGGCTACCGTTTTGCACAGATGTTAATCTATACAAGCTCTTCATTATCTGATAATTTTGTCAGAATTTGTAAAAAATTACGAATCCTACGACGTTTTGAAATTTTCATAAAAAGGGTGTCGACGCTCTAACTTTCGAAAATTTTAAGATTTATTAATAATTTTTTTTTTCTAAATAGACCATCATAATAGGAAGGTTGGTATTGAATTTGGGGAATATCGGTTGAGCGGTTTAAATTTGATGATTTGTTGAATTTTACAAAAATATGAGTTTTTTAAAAAATCTAACCACTTTAATTTTTAGAAGTTTTGTAAGTTATTGTGTATAAGTCTGTACTTCCTCTATACTTTCCAGCAAATTTGTCGGAATTATTCAATTTAAATGTAAATAGAAAAACGATGAAAATGGAAAGTTGCAAACTGTTTTTTTCTGATGGCTCGTCATTCAGTTTTTTTTTTATGGATTTAAACAAAGAGATAAATTAAAGTTCGTAAAAGAAGATAGAGAAAATACATTATTTCCTTGTATACAAAAAAAATGTTGCAAATTAAATTTTGCAAATTGCTTCCCCAAGATGGTCAAGATGCACGATGCTCAAAGCTTCCTCTGTGAGGAAGCCAAAATGAAAAATATAGCACCTCATAGAGTAAGCTTTGAGCATCGTGCATCTTGACCATCTTGAGGAAGCAATTTGCAAATTTCAGTTTGCACCATTTTTTTGTTTCTTTTCGGGCTTTTTAAGGAAAAAAACACGAAATAATAATTATTCTCCTGAACAGCGATTTTGTTTTTGATTTAATGTTTTCAGAATTTTATTCTCCTCTTTTAAATTATTCATGCGACTTGCAAACAGGAAAATTTTGTCTCCACTCCTGGTGCTAATTCCAACGGTGCTAAAACCGATCAGCCCGGCCGAAGCTATGAGACGTGAGAAAGAGCAGACGTTCAGAAAATTTCTGATGGCCTCGGCGATTTTGGGTGACAGAATGCACCAAAGTCGGTCGAGGATTCGGGATCAGCCCCTCGACCCAAGTGCCAAACGATCAGGGTCCAGCATTATTTCGTTGAATAGAATTGATTAAAAACAATTCTATAAAAATTGCAGGTTAAAATTGTTAACGAGTGTTAACATTTAAACTGTGCACGACGACCGTGATGTCGTTTCTTTTGTATGATTTCAGAAACCATTTTCCGAGGAGCAGGCTCTTCAATTAAGGAGTTTCGGTACAGAAGTCAAAATATTAAGAAATTCATCAAATTTGGTGATAATGTTCTTCAACATCAAGTGCGAAAACTCAAATTTTTTCAAAATTTTCTTCTACTTAGTTATCGAGTAATTACGCATTAAAGCAGATTTCTCATGCCCGGAATGTATACCTATATATATGGAAATGCTACGCTTATACACGTAAACTTTAGTGATCAATTACTTGATAACTGTGTAGAAGAAAAATCTTAAACAATTTGTGTCGTCAAAATTGGCACTAAAGAATATGTTCACCAAATTTTATAAAATTCTGAACTTTTTGAATTTTTTAATTTTTTTAGCATGGATTAGCATGGCAACATTGTATCGCCTGTACCGAAACTCCTTAAATGATTTTCACCAACGCGTTGTTATTTTTTCAGGTGTCCCTTTTTTTCTGCACCAGGCGCATCTCCAATCGGCCCAATATATAATACACGGTGGACTCATAGTGTCTAATAAGATATTCGTAACTTGAAGGTTTTCACGGTGTGATAGTCACGATCGCGGTATTTCTCGGCCGATCAATATACTGAAAATCTTAATGAGGATTATAGAGTTGTTTTTACATTTATGCGCGTCACAGCGTATCCTCGTAAGTAGTTTGAATTATATATTATGGAAGCGATAATTTTCATTTAATGTGCAATGTTTCTGTAAATCACGTTGAATTCATTCGTATGCGGTTTCATTTGTGACAAAAATCGTTGTTTATGCAGGGCGATGCAATGCTGGCTCGCTGCCAAGCATTAGAAGAGCTTGCGCGAAATTACACACTCAAACGTGACGGTTTTCAAGCCTTTTCTTATCGAAGAGTCATCGCAGAGTAACGAGAGTTCGGTAAAAAAGTCTGAGCGGGAGAGCCAATTTGAATTTGCCAGATAAAAAATTACCGACGAGGAGGAATCTGATTACGATTCAATAGTTGTTGATCACATTTATTTAGGATGCTTCCATCGTTAATTTCTCAATTTTCATGGTGCATTCTCAACCGTTTATTCAGAGTAAAATCACCAGTTAAAATGTATCTCAACGATTCGCGATGAAACTGTCCAAAGGAGATTCGTGCGCGATTACTCGTTGAGCTTTTGTCCGGAGAGTCACCCAGTTTACTCAATCATGCAATATTCCCATCCTGAAAATAATTAAAAAGTGTCACAATCGGTCCAAGTGCAACTGTCACAAGATCAAAATTTCCTGTGCCGAAGTGCCGAAGTACAGAAAATATGGGAAGCAATTATCACATGTTGGGAAAAATTCAATGGCTCGGAAAATAAAATACTGCTCGGGAGGTTAAATTAACGGCTTGATCGAGTCTCAAAAAACATTCCATTGCAGCAACAATGCACGACACACCGACGACAAAAAAATACCTGGAGGAGTGAGATCGACGATCCAATCGATGTATGCACCAACTCGAGTATTTTCAACTGGTTCGCCATTAGCGCAAGGGCCTCCAGAAGCGATAATCCCGACTTCTACGAGTCGACGAGTCGACGGGTTTTGCCATAAAACTGGACCGCCGCTGTCGAACTGTAAGAATGAGAAAAACATCAACTTCTACCCTCAAAATCTTAGAAATAATTATTTACAGAGAAGCGGCTTTGATGATTAACCCTAGAACGCATGACTGGGGTGTGAGCACACCCCACGCGAACTTCAAACTACGCTCCCGTCCTAACAAGCGACATTATCGACTGATTATCGACCGATTTTTTTATATATAAATTCAATTGAAATTAGTTTTATCGTACATCATTCTTTTCGTTATAAAAAAACGAAGAAAATGGTGTAGGATAAAGTCAGTTTAGCATCGTAGGACCGGATTTATAAGCAGAAAAAGAGTGGGGTGCGATCAAACCCCGGTCATGAGGTTGAGGGTATGAAAAAAGGCACATGAGGTGTAGGGTTAAGGAGGGTGGCTAGGGACGATACAATGTTGCCATGCTAAACCATGTAAAATACATTAAAAATTTCAAAATGATAAGAATTTAATAAAATTTGGTGAACATATTCTTTAGGGTTAAATTTGACAATACAAATTTTTTAAAATTTTTCTTCTGTACAGTTATCGAGTAATTGATCACTAAAGTTCCCGTGTATAAGCATAGCGTTTCCATATATATAGGTATACATTCCGGGCATAAGAAATCTGCTTTAATGCGTAATCACTCGATAACTAAGCAGAAGAAAATTTTGAAGAAAATTGTGTCTTCGCACTTGATGTTGAAGAACATTATCACCAAATTTGATCAATTTCTTATCAATTTGACGAACGTAGCCACCCTCCTTAACAAAAAAATGCAACCGAGCAGAAAAATATAGCTCGGATACCTGGCAAGAATCTTTGTCATCTTCCTGAGTGCACATCTGCGCTGGTGTCACCCTCGGATGGTACCGTCTGCATGCAGCATTCGTAATAACGGTAACTTGCGCTTTTTGTAATACAGTTGCTACTGAGTCGACGGGTTGTGTGAGGCCCCAACCTTTGGATATTCAGTAAACGTTAGTTCAATGACGAATCAACTTGCGGTTACGTGACAAAAGGTCCCAGGACAAAATATCCGGGTCAAAATATCCTGGGACACAATATCCCCGGGACGAAATATCCCAAGACACAATATCCGGGAGTCAAAATATCCCCGGGACGAAATATCTCGAGACACAATATCCGGGAGTCAAAATATCCCCAGAACTAAATATCATGAGACACAATACCCTCCATAATTTGCGGGCACGCAGGGAAGTAGAACACACACACACACACACACACACACGGAGGGTTCAATATCCAAGACATTCGGTCTTACAAGTGTAGGATATTTCCAAATCGAGGATATTACGTCATTAGGATATTTTGACTCCTGGATATTTTGTCCCAGTATATTTTATACCAATTTATTTTGACCCGAGGATTATTTGTCTCAGGATATTTTATACCAGGATATTTTGACCCGAGGATATTTTGATCCGAGGATATTTTTCCTTAGGATATTTTGGCACGGGATATTTTGTCTCAGGGTCTTTTGACCTGTCACCTCAACTTGCGAATCAGATGCAAGAAAACGAAGCTGCTCCCTTCGGAATTCAATTATTTCGGTTACCAGCAGTAAAAATAAAAAGTCACTTGGTCCATATTCCCTCTTATATTGGAAAATAATTTTTACCCAGTTTTTTCAGGCTCCAATAGCTCACCTAAAATTTCGACTGGACTCCCAGCAAATGTATCAGGCGAATGTTGGAATGGAAGACAAACGGGACCGACTCGCTGACTGAACTCAATATATTTCTCAACTGTTATGATGGCAATGTCATTTTCCCAAGTAAGATTATTGTAGAAAGGATTAATGTCGTAAGTATCAACTCGGAGTACCTTCGAAGCGTTGGTTTCAGAACCTGGTTAGAAAACAGAACTGAAACGTAACGAAACTCTGCCGTAGTGTTTCAATCGTTCGAGAATTTCGCAGTTATACAAATATTTCCGATTAATTCGATTGTAAAAGTGTTCACAAATCAATCTCAATTATCGTTTTTTTAATATTGGAACCGAAGCGTGCGAATCTTTCGATCGACAATACTTCCATTTAAATCTACAATCGAAAATGATTGTTAAAAAATATTGAAAGTCGATCACCGGGGAAACAAATTCGAGACGATTTTTTCTCGCTTTTACAATTATATTTTTCAATAATGTTGACGATCATGGGTATGGGGACGATTCTCCAATTTTTCATTTCACGAATCAGAAAAGATTGAAAAACTACGAACTGCGAATCAGGGAGGAAACAAAATTACAGAATTACAAATTGTTTTTTTTTTTTTCGTTCATATTTCTTTGGACTCCAACATTGTAAACTTCAGAGATATTCGCAGAGCTACGAGGTGATGAAAAAACTTTTGTTTCAATCGTTCTCTCATGTTGCGAAGATTTTGGAAATTCTATGACATATTTACCCTTGCTAAGATCGTGGTCACCGATTAAAATTCCAATTTTTGAGGGGTCTCTGTTGAGCACGCAATGAGCTGCGGTCAGCAGTTGCCTGTCATTGATAATTGTTGCACCGCAGTAGACGAACGCTCGAGAGAGTTCGACCACACCTGCCATCATGGGAAATTCGTTGACTCCTGTTTCTTGGCCTCCCACTATCCTCTCCTGCAGAATCGCGAAAAATGTTTGTTTTTTTGTTTCAAGTCGAACTTGATCGATTTTTTGATCTATACCGATTCGTGTCATTTCCAGAGAGGAAATCGTTCAAGATTTCAGCTTTCGAAATCTGATCGTATAAATCGAAAAAAATGTTTGATGCTGCAACTGTTTTTTTTTTTACTACATTCGGGGAGTTGGTTATTCGCAACTTACGGCATTCTTCCAACCGCACTTGCAGTCCGAATTGTCATCGTCGGGAGTCTGGGCTTTTACAACACAAAGAAATTTGCCGCCTGTGGTTTCCGGCGAGGTTGAAAGAGTGATGGTCAATGTGGGCGTTTTGAGGAGTAAATTAAGATTCCCTCTCCCGCAGTAACGGTGACCAATTTTTTCGCCGTATTGTTTTATCGTAATCGCGTCTTTGCTGCATTGACTGGACTGAAAAAAGGCTCTTTAAGTCCCCTTGAACAATGGACGAAATTTTTCTCGTGAATCGAACGAAAAATTGTGAAATCCTATATTTTGAGGCACTTAAAAAAAAAAACACTTCTGAAAAAGAAAAAAAAAAGAAAAAAGAGTGGGGCACGACGGCCCCCTCAAGCCGATAATTTTAAGGGGGCCCCTCTTCCATTCTTCTTTTTTAAAAGTGTTTTTGTTTAAGTGGCTAAAAATATAGAATTTCGCAATTTTTCGGATTTTTATAAGTTCGTATGGAAGGAAAATGTATGGAAATGAAAAAATTTGAATTTTCGTTGCAAACAATAATTACGATCTTCGACAATCAGAGTTTGCGCATAAGCCGCGTGCAAACTAGTATTTCCCACATGAAAAACATGTTTTTTTACTTTTTAAATATCCTCAAAACTGTATCGAAAAGTTCGCCATGCTGAGTTATCTCCGTCCACCCTAAAAACATTCCCGCGAAAGCAATTGATTTTTTTGACTTCCTAAAGCAGAGCCCCCCTTAAAAAATGCTGAAACTGCGGATGGATCCCCCCGAGCTCTGCGTGCTGCGTAGAAACGAATGTCAGAGACTTTGAGTTTTATAAAGCAAAAACTTACAGGAGCCACGTCAAATGGATCGCAAGAGATTTTAATTGGCAGATTGCTCTTCAGGACCCATCGACAGGAGGTTTGATACGTATAGTCTTGAGGGTACTCTGGATTGTAAATGTAATATTCTTTGTCCGGCAGCAGATCTTGGGAGAAGTCGCATTGGCCATACTGTTGTCCGTTGATTCCACCGGCCAGTAGAACAATAAGTGGTAGCAGAAAGTCTGGAATTTAAAAAAAAAAGTAAAAAAAAAAATATATATATATTTATTTTTTAACACAAAATGTACACAGAAATAATTGCATTAGAACGAATCATGTGAAACTGAAATTTGCCATCCTCGTGGCAAATTGATCGAGAAAAGAATCAGCTGGAAAAATCGCGACTTACAGAACATTGCACGAAACACAGTGATTGTCTATCAGCATTCGCTTGTGCACTCATCACACAGTTTGTTTGTCGTCGCTCATATATATGAGCCCGAGTTGCAAGCGTTAAGCCAAAGTGGCTGATAACGTTCTTGCATATTTTTCACGAGCTCATTTGTATATATTTTCCAAGGCTCAAATCGGTGGAAAAGGTGAGAGGGTTTTTAAAATATTAGAAACAAAAGAAACGTCGTTTAAGGAGTTTCGGTACAGAAGTCAAAATATTAAGAAATTGATGAAATTTGGTGATAATGTTCTTCAACATCAAGTGCGAAAACTCAAATTTTTTCAAAATTTTCTTCTACTTAGTTATCGAGTAATTACGCATTAAAGCAGATTTCTCATGCCCGGAATGTATACCTATATATATGGAAACGCTATGCTTATACACGTAAACTTTAGTGATCAATTACTCGATAACTGTGTAGAAGAAAAATCTTAAAAAATTTGTGTCGTTAAATTTGGCACTAAAGAATATGTTCACCAAATTTTATAAAATTCTGAACTTTTTGAATTTTTCAATTTTTTTAGCATGGATTAGCATGGCAACCTTGTATCGCCTGTACCGAAACTCCTTAATCTCGAGTTAATCGGACAGTTTACGAGTGAGATGAATCGCGTCGTCGAGCCACGACGAGGCGAGAGTCTCACACACTCCGCTTTGACGAGCCGAGCAATTAAATATTCTTGCTCGAAATGCATAAATATAATTTGCTCGATTTCACTGTCCCCAACGATTCGCTGCTAATCGTTTCGTTTTGTGCTTCCTCAGTAAAAGCTTGAAAGTGCAAAAATCGATCTGCTATGTTTATGTTATATTTCGATTTTCAAGGATAAACAAATCGAAATGTCACGTTCACCGAGTCCGACAATTCGACATTTGCGAGGCGAAAGAACAACAAAATTTTTAAGACTTATTTCAGTGCCTTGTGGTATATAATTTTGTGTTTTTTTTTTCTAGACTGTAATTCAATGCTGCGAGATAAATATTTTGCATGAGATATTAGGAAATCGGAAAACAAGGACTGGGCAATAGATTTTAACGACGAAAAACAGCGTAAGCGCATCTTGCGTGACTGAGAGCACTTAGCGAATAAAATAAAGGTCACTGTACTCGGGGCCAGCAATTTTTTCGGGGTTGAATATGGATTTACTGCTTTATCTACTATTTCTACGGTAGAGCATTGTATCTTCCTACGTATTTCAATTGATAATGGCTTTTTCCCGATTGAATAAATGATAATAGTAAACGAAGACATTAAGTCCGATGTTTCATGGTAAACTCGGCGCATATTTATCATATATTTTAAGGAAAACAAAAAATTTGAAAATACAACATCGTCTCAACGTCAAACAATTAGAAATGATTTGTGGTCGCGCGTTCTGGAATCTAATAGGATTATTCCGACTCGATTGGAAGGCTGAATCAATTTTCTAAAGCGCATTCGTTCAATAGTATTTTTCGAGTACAATATTCTTTCAATATTTTGTATGTGATTTAAGGAGTTTCGGTACAAAAGTCTAAATATTAAGAAATTGATCAAATTTGGTGATAATGTTCTTCAACATCAAGTGCGAAAACACAAATTTTTTCAAAATTTTCTTCTACTTAGTTATCGAGTAATTACGCATTAAAGCAGATTTCTTATGCCCGGAATGTATACCTATATTTATGGAAACGCTATGGTTATACACGTCAACTTTAGTGATCAATTACTCGATAACTGTGTAGAAGAAAAATCTTAAAAAATTTGTATTGTCAAATTTGGCACTAAAGAATATGTTCACCAAATTTTATAAAATTCTAAACTTTTTGAAATTTGTTATGCTTTTAGCATGGTTTAGCATGGCAACATTGTATCGCCTGTACCGAAACTCCTTAAGGAGGGTGGATCGCGACGATACAATGTTGACATGCTAAACCACGTTAAAAATATTAAGAATTTCAAAATTATAAGAATTTCATAAAATTTGGTAAATTTATTCTTTGAAAATATGTAAGACGATATAAATTTTTTAAAGATTTTTCTACCACATAGCTCTCGAGTAATTAAACACTAAAGTTCACGTGTATAAGCATAGAGGTTACATATATGAAGGATTCTCCGTCGAACCGGCCACTTTTTTTTCGACCATCTCATTGTCAGATCTACCCCATAACTGATTATATCAAAGTACTGCTATGTGAATTTTTTCAAATTTTTAAATTCATAATTTCAGAAAATACCGTTTTTCTTTCAAATGCGATTATATCTCGAAAACTTGAAGTAACTAAAATGTTTACGCACATAAAAGTTGTAGTTTCGTGTTAGCTTTCGAGCGGACGACTCAAAATAATTTTTACACTCTGGCAACGACGATTTTTTATTAAAAAAGGGGAGAATTTTTTTGTTTATTCGGAAACAGCCATTTTTTTTTGGCTGAAAAAATTACAGAGTTTTCCAATGTGTCTGACGGTATCGTGAAAAAATCGCCAGAGTGACACGGATCGAGGTTCTAGGGTAAAAAAAATTAATTACACAAATTAATTTTTTCATACCGGTACCTCGATCCGTACCACTCTGGCGAAAAAATTCACATAGAGTGCCTTTTAGTAGTACTTTGAAATAACCAGTTATGAGGTAGATCTGAGATATGGTCGAAAAAAAAGTAACCCGTGTTTGACAGAGAATCCCACCATTCGATTTAACGCTCATTTATGAAATAACGATGTGGTAAAAAAATTTGAAAAAAATTGTATTTGTATACTTGATGCCAAAGCTTGTTATCACCAAATTTTATCATATTTTAATTATTTTGATTTCGTGATCCACTCTCCTCCAATATAAAACGTGTGCACGTTGCTCCTCCGTGGCATTTTCACGTACTATAGTACGAGGTAATTCGTATCCATGGCAACCTCCGATTTCTACAATTCCAAACAATGGAGCATCGTCGCAAGCTAACCTAACTTAGTGTTCCCGATTCATCGTCGGAATGATTTTTAATTGAATATACCGGAGTGATAATATATTTCAGTGTATGATGCAAACGCAACTAAAACGAATATATTTCCGTCCCGTCTTTCTTGATAACTTGCAAACGAATGTAAATAATGTCTTACTTTTATAGCACAACTGTCACGGACGTTGACAGCTACGCGGGTAAGAATGCACGACGAAATGTAAGTTTGACAGTTCGATTTTGTAAAAAAATTTACGACTATTCTGTCGGATAAAAAAAAAATTTCAATCCATCGATGGATAATGATTTTTTGTCGTTTAATTCATCTTGACACAATAGTGACCAGTTTTTATTCTCTACTTTTGTATGCCGATGGGTAACTTGCTGACAGTAATTGTAAATAAATGCATTCGTTCACTCGTTATTTCAGTGCACAATGTTTTTAACTCTTCACTTTTCGATTCTTCAATTCTCCACTGCAAAGTGTTCCTACAATTGTCTTGGGCAATAAATTCATAAAATACAAAGATACATTTCATTCGTAATAAATTCTGTTTTCAATATTGAATTCTCTTATGTTTTCCTCTTTCTTAACCTTGTCGTTTGTTTCACGTTTTTTTAAACTATCTCAAGTGTCAAAATCAAACTCTTGAATAAATTTTATTGCAATACAATGCGATGAACCTAGTACTATTTTTGTTTAGTTGCGTTTGTTTTATGTTGAGAAACATTTCTCATTTATATTCGGAGTAATAATTTTCAAAATGTTTATACCAGTTGAGAATTTATAATAATTATAATATTTTCCATTCGGTAGAGCATGGGACGAAAAGTATCACTGAACGAGTATGAGATCGAACCAGTCCATGGAACAAAACACCGTCGCAAACATCCAGGAAGAAATGTTTCTAGAAACAGAACCTCAGAAAATGGGGATAGCAGCCGCAATGATTCTAAGTTCCAGATTTCCTCTGACAAATACAGACGTCACAAGCACAAAGAGAACGATACTATTTTTGATGAAAATCGACGCATGAATGTGAAAGTTGAAGACTCTGTACCAATCGGTAATTATTCGATAATCTTCCCGCACAAAGAGAAAAAAAATACAATATTATCACTGTCAACAAAATTATCATTTTTTTCACAGAAATCATGGACGAACTCAAAGAAAAAAGTCTGCTATTGACAAGAGCAAAAAACAAGCACGGAAAGTTAGAAAAAACTTTGCAGGAGAAACAAAGTGAATTTGAAAAGGTGAAAACATTGTTAGACCAAAGGGAAAGTGAATTGCGTGAATTATATGCTCGTCACGAAAATTCCATTCAACTGGTTGAGTCGCTGGAGCAGGAAAAAATTAATTGGTCCAAAATCACAAAAAAGTTGAACGATGAAAATGCGCAGTATAAAGAAGATGTGTCGTTACTGAAAATCCTGATTTATCGATTGAACGTTGAGATAGAACGTTATCAGGACAAAATAAGAATATCAAATCCGGATGAAAATCAAAATGTGGAATTTGCACAACTCGATGGGGCTGATATTGTCTCGGAGAACAATAGAGTTTCTCAATCTTGGGGACGTGTCAACTTTCATGCTCTCGGACCTCTACTGGAAGCCTACCAAGAAAACCTGGCGGAGAAGGAACAATTAATAAAACAGTATGGAAACGAGATCAATCATTTCAGTGGGCGATGCAAAGAAGTAGTTGTTGAAAATGAAACTTTGCGGACGGAAATCGAGGAAATAACATTACGGGTAAAACATCGAATTTTTCTAAAAAAAACTGTAAATCCTCAAACTGCAAACTCGTTTTGAGTCCTAGTTTTGAATCCTAGATTATACGAAAAAATTCTCCGAGCATGGCCACAAATCATCGAATTATTTTTTATGCTTTCAGTACGAAAAATGTATGAACGAAATGAAACTATTGAGGGAGGACGCGACAATCGTAAAGCAACAGAATGATCTCTTGACGAAACAAATTGCGGTCCAAAAAATCCAAATTCAAGACATCCATGGATTATACGAGAAAAAGGTGGAATCGATGTCTCAAGACAACAATAAATTACACACGGATTATTTAGCGTGTACAACGGAATTGAGTAATTTACGTGGGAAATATGAAATACTCAACGAGGGATATGAAAAACTGAAAAAAAATACAGAAAAAACTATGCCTGTTTCTGTGCATACATCTGCAATTGAAGAATGTAAAAGATTGTTTGAAGAATTGAAAGTTCAATACGATTCAGACAAGAAAAAATTGACCGAACAAGTGAAACATCTTGAAGAATCGAATCCACAAAGTGAGAGACAATTGGTTATCATAACGGCCGAAAGAGATCAGCTCAAACGACAAACGAAGATTCTCGAGAAAAATTTGAAGTATGAAATTTTTTCAAAATCTCTTGCGCAATATCGCAAACTTATAAATACAAATAGAAAAGTTAATTTCATACTTTCTATAATGTTTTTCAAATTACAGACGAACTCAACATAAACTAGAATATTTACAACGAAATATTTGTTCCATTCAAATTTCGAGGGATTCGTTTAAGAGACAACTGCACAAAACTACAGCTTATTGCGAACAATTGGTGGACGAGCACGAGAAACTTGTGTCGGAAAGAGAAAGATTAATTTCCCTGTTGAATGAACGCGAAAAGGAGAACGAAAACATACAGTATCTGGGAAATAATATTGCTCACAGAATGGGCAATTTGAAGAGTCAACTACAAGTAATTACTTTTGTTTTGTTTTTAACGTTCGTGTAAATATTTTTGGTATGAAACTGTCGTTTTGGCACAAAACCGCCTGAAAACTGTGGACATTCGACCGATATGGCTGCACTCGTTTTGAATTTCTGTTGGTCGTTGCAACCAGGAACCAGCTGATGCACGAGTCGGTACATTTTCAACTTATTCCAATCGATGCTTAGAATCCAGAGTAGTTTAACTTGAAAAATCACGATCGCACTGATTCATGTAATTTGTTAATCCATTCAAGGGCACGAAATTCTCGTGACTTTTTAAAGCGCAGCTGTTGGAAGTAAAAGTCGTGTGGTGAAAATAATGAAACGCAAATTGTTTTGACGATAATTTTAAAAAAATAATGCTTCAAAAAATGTTTATATAATTTTAACCAATGAATCGGCCGAAAATTCATTCATACAACAATTCATTTCAGAGCGTTCAGAAAGGAGCGAAAGAGCAATTGGAGTCGGTAGAAAAGCACATCAGGACGCAAGAGAAAGGAGTGGGTCGAATGAAAATAGACTACAATCGAGAATTGGAACGATTGAAAAATCTCGTTAAGCAGAAAGAGGACGTGATTGGTAAATTGCAGCGAGAGAAATTTGCCACGCGGGATAATTTGGAGCTGGTTTGGAGAGCCGCAACCAGCGACGACAAGAAGGTCAAGGATGCGTTGAAAAACACTAAGATTCACAATATTTGAGCTGCCGCAGTTTGAAGCAAAATGTTACCGGATCCATAAGTTTACGACCTTTTCCAATCATCATTGCGGTACCGTTACCGGATGAGTCGAAATATCGTATCAATTTCACACAGTCAAAAAATCTAGTCATTGTTGTTAGGTTAATTGAAACAATTATTATTCGTTATGCAAATACGAAAATGACGATATAAAAATGCCGAAAGACTGACAGATTTGTTATATTCGTAATTTTTACTATTATTCTGGTTGGTGATGAAATTAAGAGAATCATTATCGTGAGAAATAGATTTTAGCATCGGGATTAAATCAACACATTTTTACATCGCAGTCATTCGCTCCCAGATTATAGAGTGAAACGAAAAAGTATTATGAATACGATAAATTTGACTCAAACGCTCGTGTATATTTTTTCTCAACTCGTTTTGCAGCTTCTTTCACCTCTCACCATTTTAAAAATATATTTATTGACAACCGTCTTCAACCGTGTCATGTCTGCACCACGCTCTTTCAGTAGACTTGAGAAGCAAGTCGAATATTGTATTCGATCGAAACATCGATATTTTCGGCTATTTGTTTGATATTGTACTTCGAAATGGAGTTGTTAATTCATGCGTGGTGGCTCTCATAATTTTATTACCAACTGTAGTTTGTAGTCAATCAACATTCAATAAGTTGACATGATAAATGCATCCTTCATATTTGCAAATGCCTGAATATCTGAACTCTTCGTGACCCTCCAATTACATTATTACTCGAACAGACCAATGACAAACTGCGCAATCACGCCTCGTTATAGTTGACACTTGTGCAAATTATAAGTCGTTCTTGGCCAACCGAGAGAATTTCTGATTCTCGTCTCGTAGATTTAATTTTTAATGTTTCAGATTCTAGTTTCCACTTTAAAGAGGATTGAAACAGATGCCTCAACTATTAATGTCATTGAATCTTAATTCTGGATTAATCAAAGATTGGTCAAAGATCTGAAAAATGTTAGCATCATCGAATCTTCATGAACATTGATTTTAAATAATAATAATCATAAAAATGTATCAGCACATGGTTGGATGGAACATTGTCGACGAGGAATCATATTTTTTTCTTCATAATATCGAGTGAGTTTGGTTATTATTTAAAATGCACATGAATTTGTTGCAAGGATTTTATTGGGTTTTCTTAAAATAAATATTGAAAATAACTACAATAAGCATTGAAAGTTGATCACATTTGACACATTCAAATGTTGGTCAAACTGTACTTTCATACTCGATTTTGTCTTCCGGGATTTCACGTGGAAGCGAACACGTTGAACTTGTCATTTTTTTTAAATAAAAGGAGTTTAAGTTCAATGTACATTCTATTTTCAATTGGGATTCCTTCGAAAGCGTGGGATCGTAAAAATAAATTTAAAAAATAGGAAATTCTTTTTCGAGACGGAAACGATAAAGTATTCCTTGAATTTTGCAATTGAAAAAAGAAAATGTTAGTATATTTCTGAGTTTTAAAACGAGGCGTAAAATGGGAAAAGGATCAGAGACAAGGAATATCTCTGGTGACTGAAAGTTCATTATTCAAATATATGCTACAGTGAGAGCAAGTGTCACCTGCCTTTTTTCAGTGATGACATCAACAACGTCAAGTGGCAAAGTCTCGAGAGTTTCATTGATGGTACCAAAGTCTACATTTCCAATGGCCTACCATTAATTTTCTATTATTGAGCGAGTGACATCACTGTAATTCACATTTTACATAATCAGGAATGCACACTATTTCGAGCGTTCGTCGGTCACTATTGATCGAATTTCGAACACTGACACTTTTGCGGATATATGCGTTTGCACATTTGTGCAATTTTTTTTTTTTTTTACTTTAGTAAAATTATGCATTCGAGGGACGAACCTCTAAAATGAATATTTTGGCGACGTTAGGCATTTTTAAATATCTAGTGTGTCATCAAAAATTATGATATTTATTTCGTCACTGAGATTTAGACCTTCAGTTACGTTCCTATTCGAAAAAAAATGAAATTAAAATTAGTCATGTATCAATATTCGTTTATTTATTTCGTTTTACAATGAAATGTTTCAGTACGAAAGATGAAAATGAGCCGGAATATGAGAACGAATAAATGGAACAATAAATTTTGCAACAAAATAGAAAAAGTTGACTGGTGAAAAAGAGTGTGAATAAATCGTAACAAAAATAATGTAGTTTATGCGAAAGCCTTTGAACGGGGTTTTTCATCAGGTGGTTCAGGAATTCTAGGCACCTGTTGATTTTTTGTTATTGAATACGTAACATCGCAGTTCTTGGAAAGTGAATAATGAAATTATGTATCCTCCATAAAAAGTCAGTTGTTTACAGCAGAACCGAGTTGGCATGTTGACTTTCGGCGTCCTAAAAAGCGGAAAAAAATGTATCTCCGTCTCTCCGTGAAGCAGATGTAAAAATTCATGTGATCATGTATTAAAATCTAGAAATGTTATTTGAGCTGAAAAACTTTGTCTAAAAGATAAAAATGTTCAACGTCTACTTTCAGGGTTATTGGAACAGCGTCTTCACAAAAGATAACGCACAATGAGCTACGCATGACATTTTCAGTTCGTACAGTCGACGTGAAATACGGAGAATTTGAGGTTAGAATGTCGAAATATTACGTAATACTGACAATGGATACAAGTTGCTAAGAAATTTTTCGTTCAATTGTATTGAAAGTTCGAATCTGGGCGAGTCAATGTTGGGTAAAAAATGTTTATACCAAAAGAAAAGCCAAGCTCGACGAACTTCTCGTACTAAATTAGCATAAAAATATACACGTGTGAAAAGTTTTGTCGAAACGAAGTGGACAGTTTATTATTGCGTATTTCTTTATTTATTTTCTGATAAAGAACCGTGTACAGATAGGACCGGTTGTGATCGCTCGAAACCTGTTTCAAAAAGATATTCATTGCGATTAACAACTTGTATTTTAGATATATGCAGCGAGATAATCTGCATATGTAACGACTCAAGTAGTGCCTGCACGCCTGATGTCGGTCATTGTTGATGCAACGGCTCGCGACCCTTCCAAATTGCTATCATTCGCGCATTCTAAGTGATCATTTGGTTAATAACTGGACATTTTCATGATATACATTCGTTTCGATGAATCTTACAAGATAAAGTCTATTTACCCGATAATAATTATCGGCAGTTGTAATACTGAACTCTCAAGGTCGCAGGACACAAAAGTAGAGCCATTTGGTAGATAAGATTTCTCAAATCGAGGTACCATGTATTTTTCTATGTAACCGTTTTTCCGTGCTCTTGCATCGTCGGTCTATGCGTATTTACGCCTTTGATAATCTCCAATAGTCCGAAAGTAAAAGAGCTTTTAATGAAAAATCTTCCTTTACTTAGACATGTTCATGCAAATAATTTCAATGTTCGAGGATTCGGGCCTCGGATGTTCGAAAATATCTAAAATTAAGCATGGAGTGATTCTCAAAAAATGATTTTTATCCCCTATTTTGATTGAAACTTCCACCCATCGGATGTCATGAAAAAAATGGAAAAAGAAGATTTGAGAGAACAGTGTGGAATCTCACAAAAGCCAGAATTGTTCGTTGGTTGATGATAATTTTTGAGAATTATTATTTTATCGTTATTATGAAAAATTAATAATGGTGAAGCCGCGAGTCAAATCTAAATTATTTTTTATTTTGGATGAACATGACGAAATTTGGAATTGAATTTCTATTAAAATTTAATGTTTATCCTCGAGCTGATTTTTCTCCCATTTAATAATTTCGATTGATTATTATTGACATTTTACAACGAAGCTATCAATGCGGATGTCCACTGAGGATTTGGATTTTCATTTGATTATATTGAAGGAACGTTCGATTTTTTGGCTGCGTGAATCAGCCTTTTAGTTTCACTGACATCCGTTGGCGCCGCTAATGCTGCGTGCTCTCCGCAAGTCAAAATGTCGTCTGCTAGGCGCGTCGTCTGGAACCGGGTCGCATTCGTGACGCGAAAATTGTAGCGATAAGCGATAAAGTGATTAGCTCTCGAGTGTTTTGCTTTGTTGGTATTATTTCATGATTCTACAATTTCGTGTGTGTTTTTTATACGTTTAGAGTTAAAAGAAAGAGGCAAAGAACGTCTGTCCTGCGTAAGAAAAAAAAAACGAGAGCGAGGAGTTTCGTTGGAGAGCGGAGCGCGCGTGGTTGTCGAACGTCGTGGCGTATTACTGAACGTATGCATGTATGATTGTGTGCGTTGTTCGTAACTGTGACACAGTCAAAAAGCCGGTGAGCCATTGATTTTTCACTCGACTCTTTTTTTTTCTTTTTGCGTCATTCCTCGTTGGCATTGGACGGGGTGACACTATGCTTCAATCATCACACGTGAAAACGACGTCATTTCGCCACGACGTTCGAGCTGCCACACGCGTTACTCTCTATATAACAATCATACCGAAGTTTACATCGAGAGTGCATCGAGTTTTCGTTTTTCCCTTGAACACTGCTCCCATTTGCAGTTCTGGGTTACTAATCGAGAACCCCTAAATCCATGAAAATTTGGTTCACTTTATTCACACTCTACTCGACCAATTTCCAAATAAACAAGACGTTCTCACAACGGTCTCTTTAACGATGCGAATCTGAATAGAGCCCCCATTGAACTTTTTTACGAAGAGGGTTCACGTGGAAATTTTTCGACTATAAAAAAATACCCTAGGGAAAAAAAGGTTGGGACAAGTACATTGATGGTCTCTTGTTTCCTCATTATATCACGAAAAGTGTAAAAAAAATTATAAAACCAAGTGTAAATAATTTAAACAGAACAATTTGAAAAAAGTTTTATACCGATGCCCCATTCTTAATTGACAAAATTTCCATCTAAGCTACGTGCAGCATTAAAATTTATTATATCAATCGAAGGACAAGCGTTTTATTAGTAATTCCGAGTTTTAATGTTATGAAATTGTTAAAAAAATATAATAAAATCAGGAAATAAGCAGCTGATTTCGATCATTCGTACGTACGACGACGCCATACGTGGATACAACTACGCTCATTTTATTGCTTCGATGTTTTCTTTTCGCCACTGAACGTCACGGTTCCGGGTTGTATATCTACCAATAACCAAGCGGAATTCTGCCATCCGCTATAACTGACGGATTTGTTCAACATACTAATACATTTGTTTACAAACACATGAACTTAACAACACGGAAATAAATTATAGCCGTAAAACTGTTTTCTACGTTTTTTTCGTCACAAGCCACATGACATGAGAAAAGTAAATTGAACCCCGTAGAAGTTTGTAACGCAAATTGTCGCCTTTACGCACGTTTTTTATGGTCCCTTTACGACTATTTCTAGATTAGTTTCGATAAATACTCGGCACCTTCTCGTATTTGGATAAATCGCATTTCCCCTGCTGTGCCAAATAAAATGTTAAGGTATTCATAAGCATTTTTGCCTAATTAATTAAATCCTTCGTTATATCGAATCGTCATCTTTTCCATTCGAAAACCAATTAATGCTGTTTGTAGGCGCAGTGTGGAATCTTTCATCATTGGATTCCGCACGTTTCAGTTTTTATTTGAAAAATAAGATTGTTTTTGTCCACACTCGTGCCGATGTTGGCGATCGTGCGTACTGTCAGTAGCTAACACTGGGCTACCGTCGTGTTCCCTCAAGGCACATTTATACATACACGTTATGTGTGCATATAGACACGGCTGTTCGTTCACACTATTTCGACACGCCACGTAAATATTGAGTTCGCTCACACGCAAATACCGCTCGGAATATCCCACCATATTGCTATCACGCGAATGATTTACTTAAGCATGCGTTTTCATGAGTTTTCGTTGTACGAAACGAGCACTTTTTTTCAACGTTCAAAAACTTTTTAATACGTCAAAATTTCCGGTTATCCCGCGACTAGAAAATCGAACAAAAATTTCTCAACATCGAAAAATAAGTGCAGCGTGTCACTTTGTGTGTTCTTATGATCAAACGGCGAACGAAACAATGAAAATATTTCTTCACGAATGTTTTGTGACATAGAAAAAAGTATGGTGTAAATAAACGTAGCGATGGAAGAATCAAGTCCGATTATCGCTCCAGAAAAGTGTTATCTTATTCGTAGTACGTTGGCAAATCTACCGAATGATGACAAAGAGATGAGGAAATGAAACGTAACTGTGCAATTGTTAAACGATAAAGGAGATTATAATGGTGACATTCCTTCACTCGTTCTTGGAATCTTTGTCAAAGCAGTGACGAATTTATAGTTTACGATATAAATACTTGGGTGAAAATTATTTAAATTTAGCATACGTGTTGTTTAACATATGAACAACACCTCTATAAAATTTTAACAAGTTTCACCATCCCGAAGCCGAGATATATGTAATTGAAGTTGACTCAATTAACACGTAACATATGGAGCGTGCATAGGCAAACAGCACATTATTAATTCTACCGCTAGTACTAAAATTAGGAAGTTTATAAAAAACGAGGAGGAGCTGGAGCAGGATATCACAGATATTGTGAAAAAAAATCAAGATGATTGACCATCTAGTTTGATAGTCTCGAGAAATACGAAAGTTTAGGCTGCATACGAATGACGCTGAAGTTTCCAACGTTGGAGTCCAACGAAATGATCGAAAAAAACTCTCCAATAATTCCAGTGATTCTCCTATTTTGTTCCCTGCCAAATTTCCGATTCGTAGTTTTTCAAACTGCACCAACGATTCGTGAAATAAAAAATTGGTGAATTACAAACGTTTTTTTCGTTCATTTCGTTGGACTCCAACGTTGAAAACTTCAGCGTCGTTGCATACGATATATTTTGCAAGCGAATGAGCGAATGTCGTTTGTATAGGCAACCTTTTCTGTGTGTCGAAGCGTAGCCCGGATAGTTCCGTCAAAAAATTTACTCGCGATGTCAGATCAAAAATACTTTTAGAATAAATTTTACGAAAGCAAATGATATTTGTACTAAATCCAGTGGCACCGAGTACGTATATAGGTTTTTTTTTACAAAGTTATTGATTACGATCCGAACGAATTATCAACCCTTTTAATATGCAGACGGTACATAACTTTTGGTTGGGGCTGTCGCAGAGGATCAACCTTAAAAGCGTTCCGGAAAAACTTGGCTCGCGTGATGAATTTTGGCAATTTTTCTAACCATGGAAATTTGTAATGAGCGAACGGGGAGTTGGATTTACGATATGTAGATTTATATACAAATTTATCGCAAAGGATTATCGTCTATCTGGCGATTATAACTGCTTCGAATAACAGGTAGCTTTAGGATAGAAAACAATGAGAGTAATGAGAACGCGCCTATGCCAGAGAAAAAGAAATGGCAAGGCCGGTGCTAAAACTAAATTCAGAACGAGCTATGTGTGAAAACTTATTAGCAAGATATCTGATTTTTTTTAAACGTTCGAAATTTTGAAAGATCGCTTTTCTCAACAAGTGCCAACGTCCTTAAAATTTTCAGCCAAAAAAGCCATTTTTACAAGCCTTTTTTAAGTTAATTTTTTTTTTCAAAGACCTACATTTCCGCCGAATCGCTGATTCGTTAGATACTTATATTTTTTAAACGAAAAAATGGAAAATAAAAATAAAAGCCACTTGAGCGACGGTTAAGAAACTTTTTTCGAAGCTCAAATTTTGAAAAAGTTACTTTTTTGAGCAGTACTAAAAGCTCTAAACATTAATATAAAAAAATAAGGATTTTTTTGCACTACCTTAATGGAAATATTTATTTGATGAATTTATATTCATCCGTGGAAAAAAAATTCATGATTAAACCATTTCGTTTACAAAAATTTATTGGATAGATTATCATCTCCAAAAAAAAAGTGTGAATTTCTGTCGGAATTTTACGAGGCTTTGTCAACAAACTCAAAAAATGTTGAGTTCGTGGACCGGACGAAGGTGCTTGCACGTACGCAATAATATTTTGCGGACGTACGCACAGATATGTGAAATCTTTACAATTCGTCAGTTCTAATAAGCGGAAGCAAGGCGCTGCGGAGCCACTTGCGTCAGTACCCTCGCCGATGATTTTCTCGCTCCCTCCTTTCTGTCGCTCTGCCCACGCGCCAATTAATCCCTGAAATTGTTACGGTCTTCTTTGTGACAACATCGTTCCGCGCTTTTCGCAAGTGATATTAATCCGCTCGTTCCCGGTCCTTCATTACAAATCTCGCTATTATTTACAAACTCGTTTACCAAACTTACGTCCATGCACCTCTCTTTTTTATTCCCTTTTTATACTTGCAATTTTAATTAACGCGTTTTTTCTCCCGAAAAGTATTATAAAATAACGAAACGTAAGCACTTTTTAAATTTGAAATTAACGATTCGCTACTTCAAGTGAAAACAATTCAATTTCGTGTCTGAAGCCTTCCTCTGTAGCAATCCTTAAAAAAATTGTCGATCTCTTATTTTAGAAATTTTCTAAACCGTGGAAAAATTGTTGTTGCGTAAAAGAATTTTGATATAATGTTATCAGATAAATTTTAGGTTTGTACTAGCCCGTTACAAAATTCGATTGTAAATGTTCTCGGCTGCTCGGCAGGATCCCAACTTGTTTGCACGAAATTTGATAGAGTGTCGGGAAAACGATTATACTCGTGTGATTACTATTATTATTATCATCCCAATATTCATCGGCTTCGCAGAACTCAGTTGCTCTCTTTCTCTCATTGTAATACGAGTTCGTAAGCAAAGTATTACGCTACTATAAAGGAGATATGAAAATAGCAGGGCGAGTCTCAACGTGTGATACTTAATCGCACGTGGGTAGAATCAGAGAGATATTGTAACAATTATAGTCGTAGAGTGTTTATTCTAGCGCAATGTATACGTTATTTTTCCTTCGGAACGTCCAAATTCTGTTGGTGAAGTAGAGCCGGGATCGTATCGACGAAGTTGTTTACCCAGGGACGAATATAGTTTTTTTTTTTAACATTATTATTTGAGCGTTCAATTTCAATTCTGAATTTTCGTGACGCGATCAGGGTTAGCGTGAGAATTAAAAAGAAACATTCACGAATGATTCACTGAGAAATTCGAAAGTTGCTGGAATGGTTTTACGGTGACGAATTATTTAATGGGAATAAAAACAATTAGGAACCTCCGTTCAATGCGGACGTTCGAAGCGGTGATGAGCCGCGTGCGACTGCGCTTCGCTTTCCGCGACGCCAGCGCTGCCAACCGGGCGGTGTGCGTAGCGTTCGACTGTGTAGCTTGAGCCGCCGTTTGTGCCACCGAGCGAGCACCGACACCGAGAGCGCATTGTGCCGGGTGTGCTCGTCCCAATAAACAAACGCACGGCGTCGTCGCACGTACACGCGAGTGCTCGGAGTCTCTTCAAGAAAGTTTAATAACAAAGTATTCGTGAATATAATTCGCGTGTGTCGATAATTAAACGTTTTTATTTCTTTTCGGCTTGCCTAAGTAAATATCGAATAGCATCGCTCCTTGTTTGTTTGTTGTGGCTTCGTAACTCAACAGTCAGCAGAAGGAAATTAAACGAATAAAGAGAGGGGAAAATGTGTTCCTGTAAAAACGTTCGGTGATAAAGTAAAATCAAATTTGAAGCGATCATTCGACGTTTCAAGAATTTTTGTACACGCCGATTCTAAGACCGATCGACAGGATTCCGAGAACGATTGCTCGAAAACAGGATCGTGTGATGGCGAATTTTATCAATAAAACCGAAAAGGAAATGAATAATATTGAATAGTTCCTTCCATTTAGTGCCTAAGAGTGCGTCTTTAATTCTATGTAGTAGAAAATAAATCAACATCCTTATTTGTTCCTGGAATCGTGAAAAAATTAGTTTCTGGTGAATCCCAAAGTGTTTTTTCAACGCACAAAGCGAAGTGTGAACGTGTGATCTGTCCAAAAAAGATACGTAGAAATAACGTGAACTCGTGAAGAATTATAATGACAATGTTGAATAAAGCGACGAGGACAAGTGCGATAATGGATTTACGGTAGTGCTTTCCGAAAACGGTTAATGATTTTCGATCAAAGGGAATCATGGAGTTCGAGCTGGACGGCAGCCTCAAGGAGTGGGCCAAGGACAAGCCCTTGAGTATACTGCAGCTTGATCCTGCGGATAGGGCTGTTCTCAGGATAGCCGGTGAGTCGTCATTTTTGTTTTTTTCCGTTCTCTTCCATTTTCCGGTACACAGTTGAGCCTTCGATCGAATGATCCGAAAACATGAAAACGAATATATAATTTTTATAGACGATCATTGAATCTTCAAATTTCGTAAGACATAAGGAATATCGATTCGAATATCCTGTGTTCCGATGCATTTATCGATATTTTGCAATCCCCAATTGGCTGCCTGCGTATGAGGCGGGAGTTGTGGGTTTTTCTGATGTTTTTGGCGCTTCCTTTGGCGCCAAATTGCGCATTTAATTTGACGCAGTATCCTGTTTCCGGTGAGGCGATTGTCAATCGCGTCCCGGTGAAAAAGATGCTCGAGATACCTCATTCACACATAAAACATTCTCGTATACCTTTGTACACTTTGGATTCTGTACAAAATCGATCTGCCAATGCCTTCCACCATTTCTTCTTTCCGGCGTGTTGCAGTGTCATAAAAACAATGCGCCGCTTCAGTTTGCAGCTTTTTTTATTGACTCGATCCGAACCGCATTCTCATTTGACGGATCCTTTTGATCCTGATTCAGCTTTATTTTTTCAAATTTTCATCAGATTTTTCAATTTTTTAAAAATATCGAAGAGGTAAGTGCGGAAAAGAATGCTTCATTTATATTGTTTTATTTTTTCCAGACGAAAGTTAGAGCGAAATCGGTAATAAAGATTATTTAATAAATCACGATTTCTGAATGAATTATTATCTCGTAGAATTTTAGCAAAAAGTGTTCAAAGTGGAAGTACACAGGCAGGTAGAGTTTTCTGTAGAATATTCGTCCGTTTGTTTTTTTCTTTCACATCGCTCAGGCTTTTGTCACGTGTGTATTCGGGCTCGCAAGACCGTGTGAATCGTGCCGTTCTTCGAAAGCAATAAAACGGACCGTTTAATATACGCGAGTGCCTTTTTTAATGATTTTTCACAATCCTTAAAACGCTATTGAGGTGTGAAAAAAAAGTTTCTAAGACCCCGACGTCGCTATATTTCTCTCACATACTTCGAAAACTCGACGCGCGTTTTTTTATACGATTGGACTGAAATTTTTCGAATCGTAGGCGTACTTTAGCGAGGATCGTTTCTTTCAATTCCAAAATAATTTAATCGGTTCATCATTTTTCTCAATTTACAAGGACCGTAGTAATTCGAAATTCGAGTTGAGTCTCGAATATCAACCGTGTCATTTTTTTCGTTGTCGTTGAGTAGGAAGTAGGATGGACTCACAAAAAGTAAATAATCGTCAACGTGTTTTCGTAACGAACGACTCATACGCCGCTTTTCTCTTGCTCTACGATCTCCATACCTATCTAAGAATATTTTGTATAATTTATATAAACTCACGTTCTACATTGTACCTGAAAAAAAAGTCGTCATAAAAGTTTCTATGGCCATGTAAACCCTTGTCGTGAGAGCTTTGAACAAATCAAACTCGTTTTTCGTGTGTTATTCGGCGACGTTCGTACAACTGTGCCAGTGTAAACATTGACGAATGACGAGAAACGAGAAGCGAGAAACTTGGGTATAGGCTCGCACGAAATATTATTTTCGTTGCTTCCGTGGAAAACTCCGCAGCTATATACAATAATGACGAAAAAAAAAATTGAAGTGAATCTTAACTTCGAGTTTAGAGTGGAATAATCAAAACTTGAATTGAAAATTATAACGAATTTTATGACGCTGAAGGTTGCAACGTTGGAGTCCAACGAAATAACGTAAAAAACTCCCGAATAATTCCAGTAAATCTCCAATTTTGTTCTCTGCCGAATTTGAAATTTGTAATATTTCAACCTACGCCAATAATTCGCGAAATAAAAAAATTGGTGTGAATTACAAATCTTTTTTTTCATTCATTTCGTTGGACTCCAACGTTGCAAACTTCAGCGTCGTCAAATTTTTATTTGTGCGAAGAGATTGATCGACGATTTTTCATCGACGAACTTAAATCTGTCATATTTTCGTGAAACAAAAAAAAATTCGAGTCTACAAAGAATAGCGAGGTGGAGGATTGCGAAAGGGGAAAAAATGAAGCTTCTCGAGCTCACCACTGTGCGAGTCTCGAATCCCGTGGGTGGAAGCCCCGAGAGAAAAAGGAAGGAAGAAGAAAGGGGGGAGCGCAAAAAAAGTAAGCTCTCAGGACACGAGGAGTAGAACAGTGAGGCAGGATGAGGACGATGAACGACAAAAGGAAAGCGGAACCTTGATAGAATAAGAAGAAGCGGCGGAGAGAGAGGGAGAGAAAGAAAGGAGTTGAGTTAGAGGGGAAAAAATAATAAAATTAAAAGATAGAGAAGATCGTGCCGCCTTGGGCGCAACGGTCCTGGGGGTCACCTCAAACGAATATCCGTACGTATATACTTTCGTGGTATGAGTTTCTACGTATATGGGCCATTCTATACGCCATTCACGACGCTCAACGTTGGAGTCCAAGGATATGATCGAAAAAAAAAATTTGTGATTCACCAATTTTTTATTTCGTGAAGTATCGGTGCAGCTTGGAAAACTAAAAATTGCAAATTCGGCAAGGAATGAAATTGGAGAATTATTGTAATTAATGGTGGAGGATTTTTGTTGGAGTCCAACGAAATAACGTAAAAAACTCCCGAATAATTCCAGTAAATCTCCAATTTTCTTCTCTGGCGAATTTGAAATTTGTAATTTTCCAACCTCGTGAAATAAATCGTGAAATCGTGAAATAAAAATTGGCGAATTACAAATTTTTTTTTTCGTTCATTTCGTTGGACTCCAACGTTGCAAACTTCAGCGTCGTAGCAAAAATAAATGCTTTTTTTTCAGGGGAACAATGTTCACATGCAGTTTCGGTCATTCAAATTGATCAGTTTGATCCGAAATCTGAACGTACGATCGAAATTCAAATAAAATGTCGTCATGTTTTCATGCTAGATCGATATTTCAATAAGATGAATCAATTCAATTGTCTTTCGAATAATCATTGAATTCTCTTGTCATTTGTGAAGTATTATTTCAATTATTTCGTTTCATCGAATGACTTAACGCGAATCCCACCAAATTCATAAAATCAGTAAGAGTTTTAAGAAAATACTCAATTTCATTCGCGTTGAATGTCCCATGCACACATTCATGCCCTGGACAAAGGACTTTGTATGTGAGTTTTTAAAGCGAGAAGGTACAACCGAGTCTCTCGGTGCAAAGGTGTATCTGTGTGTGCCTATACGTGGGAATATCGTATACGTTGAGTGCATCGTGCCATGGGGCACTGTGCTGCTAACACGTCGAGACACACATATAGGTACACTTGGTTACGAGGAATAAGTCCATGGAAAAAATACGAACCTGTATACAGGTTGGGGTGTAAATGCAAGAGAAGCAAAAATCTCGTGGATGATAATTTTTATCTCGTCTCATAATTTGCATCTCCCTTTCAACTCGTCTCGTTACTATTTTTTTGACGACGCTGAAGTTTCCAACGTTGGAGTCCAACGAAATGAACGAAAAAAACGTTTGTAATTCACCAATTTTTTATTTCACGAATCGTCGGTGCAGCTTGGAAAACTATGAATCGCAAATTTGGCAGGGAACAAAATAGGAAAATTACTGGAATTATTGGAGAGTTTTTTCGATCATTTCGTTGAACTCCAACGTTGGAAACTTCACGACGTTGAAGTTTGCAACGTTGGGGTCCAACGAAATGAACGAAAAAAACATTTGTAATTCACCAATTTTTTACGTAACTAGGTATCAGTGCAGATTGAAAAACTACGAATTGCGAATTCGACAGGAAATGAAATTGGAGAATTACTCGAATTATTGGAGGAGTTTTTTAAATCATTTCGTTGGACTCCAACGTTGCAAACTTCAGCGTCATGAAACTTCAGCATCATTTTTATTGGTTGTTTTTGTCGGCAGATAAGTCTTGCTATTCGCTGCTGAGTTAAAAGTGTTTGGTTTTAGGAAAAAAGAATTTTACTTTTCGCAGCGAATGCAAGAGTCGCTCGACGTTCACTGCTACCAGTTTATTGGACAATAAATTTTGTTCTGTCGAAGACGCAGCGGGGGGGGGGGGGGGGGGGGGGTAAAAGGGAATCATTACTCACATGATGAAAGTCCTATTAGATTTTTTTAAACCAAGTTCAAGTCGAATTGATCCTCTGCTACAGTCGCGATAATTTTGCAACGCGAGATCTCTCCTCCAATGTTTATTCCGGTTCGACGAACCCGTGGCTTTTGAGATTGAGTGATCGTTGTCTTAAAAGCACCGACCTGCCAATCGACTTGATTCGACTGTCAAGTGCTCCCCCATGAGATACATTATAAGTTCGTGATTCGAGAACGAGAGAAAAGGGGACCTGACGCAGGGCAGAATAAATGAGAGGAACTTACACATTCGCTTGAAGTAAAAGTTCACACAGGCTGCCTGAACGCGAACGTCAAATAATCATTTTATTCTCGTTCTATTTTTTTCTATGGGGTGGGGTTCAACGACGCTGAAGTTTCCAACGTTGGAGTCCAACGAAATGAACGAAAAAAACGTTTGTAATTCACCAATTTTTTATTTCACGAATCGTTGGTGCAGCTTGAAAAACTACGAATCGGAAATTTGACAGGGAACAAAATAGGAGAATTACTGGAATTATTGGAGAGTTTTTTTCGATCATTTCGTTGGACTCCAACGTTGGAAACTTCAGCGTCGTGGGGTTCAATATGTCGAATAACTGAATTGTAGAACGGTCGATATTTCGAAATTTTAAAAGTTGTGATATCAGTTTGGAGAAAAATAAGTTATTCGAAATTCTTATTCCCGATCGACTATTCAGCAGATTGCGCGTTTAATCAAAAATTCCTTCTTTGAATTCATATTTACCCGAAAATATATATTTCAATAGTTTTAATTTCGAATGCAATTTTAACAGACCATCCGAATGTGAAAAGTTCATATTTTCGAATTCAAAATGGAGAGTAATTGTTTTACAGACAGACCAGAATATAGAGTAGCAAAAAATCGAAAGTGAATTTTTCGAGCCTATAAAACTTGGATATGCGGAATAGCGATGGCTCGAAAAGGCGAAAGTCAAAACGGCGATGTTTAAAATTGGAGATCACCGGTCTGAGTAAGTGAGTGAGTGAGACGCGTGTATTTGGAGCTCCGCTGCATTTCTTTATTTTGATCGATCGACTTTCTAACGTTTCGCTATTTTGACCGTTCGACTTTTTGGTGTTTCAGTATTTCAACCTCAGTAATATTTGGTCTTTCGTTATTACATTTTCAAAATTGTGAATTTTCACAGTATCGCTGACCGTAGTAATTTATGAATCGAAAGAGTGATAGTCGAATTTTCGTAAAATCGATATTTTAGTCATCGTCCTATGGGCGATTGTTACATTCTATTTTCGATGTAAACGTTCTTCGAACCTTGCAGTTTCTCCATTATTTATTTTCGGCATTCAAAGCTCTAGTCGAATCTATCCGCCTCCATATTATCATTCGAAGTTTATAAATTCGAGATTTTAGCTGTTGGAAATTTTAGTCATTCCAACATTTGATCCCCACCCTTCTATGAATTTTCCCAACGTTTTTGTCACTCGTCGAGCTTTTCGGGCTCTCAGGGACGCCTGATTTTCAATCTCTTCACCCGGAATGTTGAATTACAAACTCATTTAATAAAATTTCTACTTCTCTCTCGCTCTCTTCTCGTTATGTACACATCTCAGATGTGCTCGAGTGTTGCGATTGCTCTCCGCACTCCTGTGTGTTAGCGCCAACAGGATGCTCGCGCGTATTATGTATAACAGACATGCTCCACTGCCAGTCTGCCACTACCATAAATAATAAGGCGTTGCTTGGCGGATCGTACATGCTTTGTGTACGAGTGAATTTATATTTATGTGCGTCTGTGTGTTGTGTGCGAGGTGCCGCTACTCGTGCTTCGTTTATGAGAAACTCGAACAACGGTTCTCAACTCGGGGTTGTATTGACATTCATCAGCAGCTCGGTATCTTTTTTTCTTTTTAGTTTTTGCGGTCGTGGGTCTCTTCGATTCAGCATGATTCGTTACGATCGAAACAAAAGCGAAATGAAAACGATTTTTTACGCTTTTTTCTCGTCCATCTTTCTTGGTCGTTACAACAAAACGCTGATGCCTTTCAATGTTTTATTTCGATGAAAATTTGTGTAAAATCTGCTTCGTCGATGCTTGATAACGAGAAGCTTGCACACTCGTGAACTTGCCTTTGTGACGAATTTGACTAGTGAACTTTATCGATTTTCCGAGACGTGGATATTTCTTTCGCCCTTTATATAGTATGTGTATACTATTTGTGCAGAGTTGCGTGCGACGAGCCGCTCGGATCTCTCACTCAACCTTCGGGATCTCGGAAGGTCCCCCCTTTCGTCTGTGTGAGAACGGACAAAACAGTTTTGTCGGACGCAAAAGAAAACACATGCGAGAAGGCATAAGCTCTTGACATTTTTGTTGTCTTTTACGATTTATGGGAATTGCTGCGTCATTTTTTCGGATGCTAACTTTTCTCGATTTATTTATGGGACTATAATTGAGGGGTTGAATAATAAAGTGGTTTCGGTTATAATTCTTTTCGATTAACACTGCGCCGCTTGGATAATAAAAATTGAAAATACTCAAACAACAAAGAAAATCGAGCCGCTTTCGATGCACTTTTTACTTGCTTTTGTTCAGACGTAATTTAGCGGGATTGCAGATCCGAATAATTGGCTCCTCCCCGAATAAATTCACGTCTCGCGTGTCTCAATTCCATTCTCGTGACACAAGTGATATCGCTTTCGAGTCCGAGAGACTTGCGAAACGTCATTGAAACAGTTGGTAGCGTTCGAATTACCGTACGCGTTAACACGATTTATAAATGATTTCTTGTCGATTACTATGCTCGAACGATTCTCAACGGTTAGTCAATTTTTCAAATCACCAATCGTTGCACTTCCGCCTCGACATATTTTTTTCCGCAACTTGATTATTCTAACGCGCATTCATTTATAATATCTCGCCACTTTCGATTATTTTCGTCATTAAAATAATAACGATTTCGTAAAATAAAAGTTTTTTTTTTCTCATAATTAATCGCTCTTTTTCCCCCCTGAAAATAGAGGAATTAGGACGTTGTTGAAAAAGGAAATCGGAAGTGAATGAAATGTTTGAATACATCGAACGTAGGAAGAAATATAAAAAGAAACATCGGAATATTTAAGTGCCGCAGCGAAACGCACATTATTTTCGAACAGCTCGAGCCAGGAATGTTTTTACCCTTCGTCGAGGAGTATTCACCCTTGGCGTGTTTTCCCTCGTCGCTAGACCGCTCGGTTTCTTTCTCTCCCTCATTTATTCCAGGAGGAATGACACCCCCTTTTCGTTCATTCCCGTCCCCGTTCGAGAGGCTTGTATCACTCACCGACTCTCACCTTGAGCAGCATGTACCACCCGAATGAGAACGAAAGTAACGCAGCATTGAAAGCTCACTCAAATTCACGATTCATCGCATAAAGCATCGTAAAGCAGTAAGAGTCAATATTAAAATTATATGCGAAATCGACACAATTGATCGCGACGATACAATGCATGTTGCCATGCTAAACCATGTTAAAAGTATTAAGAATTTTTTAAATTATAAGAATCTCATAAAATACGACGCTGAAGTTGCAACGTTGGAGTTCAACGAAATGAAGGGAAAAAACATTTGTTATTCAACAATTTATTTATTTCACCAAGTATCGGTGCAGGCTGAAAAGCTAAGAATTGCAAATTCGACAGGAAACGAAATTGGATAATTACTAGAATTATTGGAGAATTTTTTTTATCATTTCGTTGGGCTCCAACGTTGCAAACTTCAGCGTCATCCATTTTGAAGGTTTTTACCAAAAAAAATGTAATTTCCAAGTAAAATCTGAATGAAAATTTTTAAATTGCGTATTTTGCTGTGACAAAGGTTTAAACTGTGCTATTTTTTCCTACATAGTTCATAAGGAAACGTTATAAAATTTATGTTGACTCGATGATGAACTGTCAAGTAGAATTATTATGCCGTTTGGCTATGCTTATTAGTACTGTTTCCACAATTGAAATTTACAGTTGAAAATAGTAAAATTTGAGGAGCTCGAACACAAGCATCGATCATACGCCAAAGTGTTTAGAAATTTACTATGGTAAATAACAGAATTTCATTCGCGATTGTGGATGTATTTATTTTGACATCACACACATCAATTTTCATCGAGTCGCTTCACAAAAATTACTATGTATGTTCGTAAGAATTAATAAATATTACGATATAGAACCCTACTCCTATGGCACCATAGTAGTTTTTAGTGAAATCTTCTCTCCGTGTATTCTTTAAAAATATACATTTTTAAAGATTTTTCTACCACATAGCTCTCGAATAATTGAACACTAAAGTTCACGTGTATAAGCATAGACTTTACATGTCACTGAAGTTTGCAACGTTCGAGTCCAACGAAATGATCTGAAAAAACTCTCCAACAGTTTCACTAATTCTCCAATTCTGTTACCTGCCTAATATGCAATTCGTAGTTTTTCGGTCTACACCAATGATTCGCGAAATAAAAAATTGGTGTATCACAAATGTTATTTTCGTTAATTTCGTTGAACTCGAACGTTATAAACTTCAGCGTCGTAAGTTAACATGTCGTGCGTACGACGCTGAAGTTTGCAATGTTGGAGTCCAACGAAATGAATGAAAAAAAAGATTTGCAATTCACCAATTTTTTATTTATTTCACGAATTATTGGCGTAGGTTGAAAAATTACAAATTTCAAATTCGACAAGAGAACAAAATTGAAGTTTTACTGGAATTATTCGGGAGTTATTTACGTTATTTTGTTGGACTCCAACGTTGCAACCTTCAGCGTCATCTCGTGCGTAAGAAGTTCGATTTAACGCTCAATTATTCGATAACCATGTGATAAAAAAATTTGAAAAAAATTGTATTTGTATACTTGATGTCAAAGAATGTTATAACCAAATTTGATCAAATTCTGATTATTTCGATTTCGTGATTCACCCTCCTTAAAAATAAACCACTCCAAAAATCAATAGCATTATACAATTAAAACGAATTTGGCATTTTAAAAAATAACTCGATCTCGATGAATTTATGGCCGAAATAAAACGAATTTTGAGCATTTATTCTCAATTTCTTCTGAGTTTGTTCCAGCACGCGTATCGCTCGTACAATTTCATACTAATGATACGAATGTAAATGCGTGTACGATCTTCCGTATCTTGCACCGCGTTGAGGAAAAATATTCAAGTGAAATTAACGCTTTCTACACCTTTCTTTCGTTCGGTCCGCGATACGACTCTCTCTTTTTATCGAGCAAAAACTCCCAATTACGTATCCATCTGCGATGACCGGAAGCAAGTAGGATTGAATTCCGCTTCACCCTTTCTTTTCAGTGTCCCGGAAATTGTTGTGAAAATATTCTGCTTGTGGAAGAATAATGCATAATGTACTTTGTACTGCGGGGAAACTGCGTCTAAACGTCGCATGCTAATTAGGGCCGTCCGGTGGGAGCTCGTTATTAAATTATGCCTTCAAGTGACCCAAGTCTATGTCTGGCTATATTTTAATTGCACAAATTATCCAGTGAAGATGCACTTCGACGCATGCGTGAATGAGCCACTGAGAGGGAAATATCAGTTCGAATGTTCCGTTCGAAATTTTCAGTCAAAATTATTCCCTTTGGACTCGCCAGCGAGATTTTCATTCCTAAAAACCCCTCGAAAAATCGTTCGGATCGACTTTCGCTATCGCAGTTCGATTCTGGTAACCCTCAGGCGAAAATTTGGGGAAATTGGGGCAATTTAAACCGCCCAAGGAACAACGAATCACATGATTAAATTACAAAATAAATTTCCCATGTATTTCACTCTTTCATATCTTATTTACGATTTTCGATGTAAATTTTAACTTATAGATAAAAAAATTTGATAGATATTTAGCAAAAAATAACACTCGGTAAATTCGGATTCACCTCGAACCTCCGGAGTTATTACGGAACGACGCTGAAGTTTGCAACGTTCGAGTCCAACGAAATGAAGGAAAAAAAACATTTGTAATTCGCCAATTTGTTTATTTCACCAAGTATCGGTGCAGGTTGAAAAACTACAAATTCCAAATTCGACAGGGAACGAAATTGGAAATGTCGCTGAAGTTTCCAACGTTGGAGAATTACTAGAATTATTGGAGAGTTTTTTTTATCATTTCGTTGAACTCCAACGTTGCAAACTTCAACGTCATATTCCGGACGGCTCTTGGAGTGAATCTAGATTGCGTTAGAAATTGCTACACATATCGCAAACAAATTCTCGACTCGTACTTTCGCTTGTGCAACTTTGAGAGTCCACATTTCACACTCGATTTGCATAATCTAGTCTTCGGATGGTGGATCTTCATATTTTTCAAAACAAATATAAATTTTTTGTTCTCACATCGTCCACTGCTTTATTTATGCATTCAATATCGTAAGGTGGTGTTTCCTTTCATATGTATTTACGAGTTATCTGAAATTTGAAAAAAATCAAACGGGGTAGGAGCAGAACGTCCGGAATTCCCCCAAAAAGCCGTCGAAATTACCTCAAACTGCGAAATTTCACGAGTTAATTAATAGTTAAAAAAAGGTGGAAAAAACTCAAGTTTTAACTGCGTTTATGATACTCATATAAAACTAGGATCTTAAATTTATTTTCTCAATAACGTTGAAACCGCTTATTCATCAATTCATTTTATAGGCAAAAATAACATCGAAATTTGCGAAATTTTACAATCGCTCCTAGCTCGACGAAAATATATCAATACACGCCTCGTACAATATGCGTTTAATAAACATCGATAAAACTATCGCATGAGTTTAAATACGTAAACGTAGGGGTTTCGGAAAATAAAGATATTGCGACGTCGATATTTATCCCCCGTCCGGAATTATCCCACTTTCCCCTACAGTTTATATGATTGAATACTCCAAACATATTTCATATCAAAGTGTCGAGAGATTTTTATTTTCCAAGGTCGTACGTATATTTTCTAGTCCTGGAGAATATATTCATCTTTTTCATTCTTCGATTTTCTTCATTTACATAAATTTGACGCGCCAGATAAATCTACTGTTGTGAGCCGCCAAGAGAGGCTTCGAATTTTCATGTTGGAATGCAGCTTTTTCTTTTTTCCAGTCATCTACTTCTTCGTTATTCAGTAATACGTTTTTTTTCGATCTATGCTTCGCACCACTGAGAGGGTCGCTTCAGATTTGGGCGATACAGACATTCGAATGTTTCGGAGTCGAAAAGTGTATGCCTGAGAGGAAGACAGTACGAAAGAGAGAGAGAGAGAGAGAGAGAGAGAGAGAGAGAGAGAGAGAGAGAGAGAGAGAGAGAAGAGCGACACACAGGAATGATTTATCATCGATAGAACGAAGCGCCGGACCGGTCGGTTTAACATACCGTAACCGAGATCGTTAAGATATTTGATACGGGCGCACTTTCAGTATCATTATCGTTATTATTATTATTATTCTCGCAGTGACAAGTGCAACTGCCTGTGTGACGGTCTTTCCTCATGATACATCGTAATACAATGACGTTGAGAGATTTTATTCTTTGATGTAACTTTTTTTTCGTTGTCGAGTTGATCGTCGTTCGTTTTTTCATTATAAATCCGTAGAAATATGAGTTCCGACTGAATCGAATTTATCATTGTTTTTCGTTTTTTGTTCTCGCATAAATTATTCCTGTCAATCCTCTCACTTTGTCGTCAACTTCCGCTCATTTGGTTCCGCCATTTTTCGTAGAAAGCTAACGACGCTGAAGTTTCCAACGTTGGAGTCCAACGAAATGAACGAAAAAAACGTTTGTAATTCACCAATTTTTTATTTCACGAATCGTTGGTACTGCTTGAAAAACTACGAATCGCAAATTTGGCAGGGAACAAAATAGGAGAATTACTGGAATTATTGGAGAGTTTTTTTCCATCATTTCGTTGGACTCCAACGTTGGAAACTTCAGCGTCATAGAAAACTAATATTCTAAAGTTCAAGTTCCATCGAATTTTCCGACTCGGTTTCCAATACGCGGTTTTCATAACTTCGTGTAATATTAAATATTTGAAAGAATTTTTCCTCCTTTCGTTCCTTCCGTTCGCCATTTTTTTAGGCTTTTCGAACCCTATCGGTCTGCTCCGCCTCGTCGAAGGGTCGCCAACGAACCGGGCACAAAAAAACACAGAACACCGCGAAACCCGACCTTAACCGATAACTATCGAATTACCTGTGATCGTCTTACGACGAATACAACATTTCACAAGAGTGCACATCCTTCGTCGTCACAGCCCCACCCTGCCTTTCCTTTTTTTCGTTCCTTATTCTCTCCCCCTCTTCCTTTTGGTCTCTTGCCCACACAGCTCCATCTCTTTGTCGTTGCGAGTCGCAGTTCCTCGTGTCTTGTCGTTCGTCGCTCAATGCGAGAATATCGTGCCCGTTTTAATAACCGGGCAGGGGTTAGATAGCGATCGTGAAATCGTACAATGGCTTTTGGCATCGTATGAAGAATCAATTCTCGAAACTCACTGTATAATCGTTACAACAGCATTACGACAGGGGAGCTCCTGATAACCTCTGGACAAAGTATAGCAACAATTTGTTGGCTCGTTAATATCGAAGATTTCGGTTAAAATAATATGTGGACGGATTTATTCGTTTTTAACGACGCTGAAGTTTGCAACGTTGGGGTCCAACGAAATGAAGGAAAAAAAACATTTGTAATTGACCAATTTGTTTACTTCACGAAGTATCGGTGCAGGTTGAAAAACTACAAATTGCAAATTCGACAGGGAACGAAATTGGAGAATGACTAGAAGTATTGAAGAGTTTTTTTTATCATTTCGTTGGACTCCAACGTTGCAAACTTCAGCGTCATCGTTTTTACCGAAAACGAAATTTTATCGAACTATTCAAATATTTACTGGCACCCACTCAACATAAATTTTTGGTCCAGCAACAGAATTTCGAGGTTCAACAACGAAGCTTTTTTATTTTAGAGACGATTTGAGGCTGGAGAATTCCGCGTTCTATTTTTTTTCTGCCATCATTTGAACGAGATTAAGGTGAAAAAATTGAGTTTACGAGTTCGAGCAAGGAGAAAATTGAGTAAATTTGATTTCCTTCAAGGTCTCGTGTTAATTGACACTTTTTCCTTTGCTCATATTTGTACTCACTTTCGTTTTATTCAGCGTAGGAAAAAGGTCAATTTTTTCAACTCATCCGGGTCCATGATGTGCACATGCGAGTCAGGTAAAGTTGACGTGTGTGCGAGATTATGGAGAGCACGGTATTCTCTCCTCTTTACCGAGAGACACCACTCGCCCAGAGTACGTGCGAGGTCATGAGTGCTCTCTCTGTCTCACTCGTTCTCTCTTCTCTTCCTTTTTCTGTGACTCGTATACACGTGAATTATGTGGAGTACGACGAGCGTTGTCATGCTAATGACAGAAGCTTGAGCTCACTGTGCATGTTTTTTCAACTCCGCGGACGAGCTGTACGTGGAGACGAGGAAAAATTAGCTTCTCTACGGTCTCGCCGTTTAAATCGCTCGAACGCGATCAGGTTTTTTTCTACAGTTTACGTATTTTGATTTCGAAATTTTGACGCGTTAAAAAAAAGCGTTTTTGCAGATTTATAAATGAATTCTTCGCCGATGCTATCGTGGCTCAGATTTAGTTAAAATTTTTTTTCACATTGTTATCGCATTCGACAATGATATTTCACGACGACGCTGAAGTTTCCAACGTTGGAGTCCAACGAAATGAACGAAAAAAACGTTTTTAATTCACCAATTGTTTATTTCACGAATCGTTGGTGCAGCTTGAAAAACTAAGAATCGCAAATTTGGCAGGAAACAAAATAGGAGAATTGCTGGAATTATTGGAGAGTTTTTTTCGATCATTTCGTTGGACTCCAACGTTGGAAACTTCAGCGTCATATTTCACGAAATATCGAGTTCTACGACGACGCTGAAGTTTCCAACGTTGGAGTCCAACGAAATGAATGAAAATAAAATGATTTATCCATCAGCTTTTTATTTCACGAATCATAATTGTGTAGATTGAAAAAATACAAAGTACAAATTCGACTGGAAATAAATTGGAGAATTGCTGGAATTATTGGACAGTTTTTTAGATCATTTCGTTGGGTTCCAACGTTGGAAACTTCAGCATCGTAGTTCTACGGACATACTTTCATCAATTATTTTCTCTCGAAGGAACTCCACTTCTGTATGTTTATGCGATTCGTTGGCATTTTTCTCAGTTCTCTTTTCAATCGAATATCATCTCGTTGATTTTAGTTCGTTATGCGGGAAACTTACTGCAGAAATGTTTTTTTTTTTTTTCATCCACCAATACAGTGTTGAAAATCTTTTTCGTTTACAACGTTTGCCAATCTGAAATGTGCGATGTCAATTCCGTTTGTGAAATTCGCGCGTGTGGCAATCGATCGAAAAATGGGGAGAAAAGAATGCGAAAAATGAACTAACGACGAGTCAGCACACGTGTGAGAGAAAATAAACGAGTTGGTGAAATAAACAAGTAGGCAGAGCGAAAAAACTTCTTCGAAATTCCGTTTCCTTTCATTACAATTTACTGAGAAACCTTCTTTCTGACCGACATATTTCAATTCTCGCGAGAAATCTTTCGTGTTAGAAACTGCTCGAGGCCGGTGGGAAAATGTTTTCGAGTTAAAATTCTTGGCCAACTTTTTTCTCCACTTTTTTCCATTCTTTTTAAACAAGGCGACTCATGATTAAGTTTCACGATGTTTCGATTGTCAAAAAATAACAAATTCCGGATCCACTTAGCAGCTTGTCGTCGCAGCTCTCTTATTAATCGCGTGAAAGAGCGGAAGAAACGTTTAAAAATAGCTCCTTCCTTAATATATGCGACATTTAGCGCTCAATCGAGTTACAGGAAAAGAATTAATATTCCGTCGAGTCGTCGGGATTCAATAAAATTTTTAGTCACATCTTTATTTATATCTCCATTTTTTCCAAGCGTGACAATCATTTCACTTGTGAGCGTCTACCGTAACGGTCGATTGAGTTTGATTTTTAAAAAATATTTTGAACTTGCTCAAATTTGTAAATGCTCGGGGGAAGAGAGGAAATGAAAAATTCATTGTGATTTGGCAAGACGTCAATTCAAACACAATAAATGAGGATCGTGATCGATTAAAAGTGCTTTGGAACCTGCGAAACGAATCTGTGTGGCCCCACAATTGAACGTACTTAAATTCCACATTTGAAAGCAATTAGAACAATCAGAGATTCTCGATATATTCGATTAGATAACGAGAGTGGTTTCGCAGTTGGAAGTTCTTAACGAAAGAAAGACGAGGAAAAACAGCGTTGAGGGAATACTCTTATCACGTGGGAGTGCGAAGGTTCGTGAGCGGCATTGTGTCAAAGCGAAACACGTTGTCGAGATCCTCGTACGATTACGAGGAAGCTGCGTGTGTGGTTTAGACTACAGCTAATCGGGCGCGTGGCGTTCGCCGGACGTTTCGTAAGGCTCTCCCTCTCTCTTTCTTTCCCGCTCCAAGAATAGAGAAACACTCATTCACGAAAGATTAGGTAGCCCGCGCGCTGTCTGTCGTCGTAGACACTCAATTCATTCTCATGAACGCCGCACCTTTTTCTTTTTGTCGGTGTATCTTTTTGCCCCTTTTTAACCTCCCTATATCGCTGGCTCATGCGATGGAGTCAGATTATCTTTTCCAAAAAAAGGAGGAAACCAAAGAATGCTCACTCGTGGTGGTGTTAGCCAAGAAAAAACTTGTTGCTCTCCTCACGTCTATCGATTTCTTTTTCTCTTTCTCGCTTCTTCACTTCTTCTTTGTGATACATCGGCGTGTCATGTATGACTCTGCTATTTTCATCGGACGATTGAACGATCAATCGAATCTGTGAGTGATATTGCGGTTAGGTGCGATTGATATTGCACGCGTGCGTATCAACAGAATTCCCTTTTCCCATGACATCATCTTTGGTATGCAACAACATTTTTTTTCGTGCACTTTCATTATTACCGATTTTTTTTTGGTTTACCTGCTTTTTTGGTAATATATAAAATGTCGTTTTCGCGGTTGCCAAAGACATGCACGCGAAAATGCACGAGCTCGATGGACCATCGCGACGCTCCAGGGAGAGACTTTTACAGCAAAAATTACTATGTTTTTATAGTAAGGTCGGACCACATCGATATTATAATAATAATAATCGCTACAGAGTGTGTCAAATAATGCAAAAGTTTGGGAAACCATTACCACAGTCCATTGTAAATAACGCCCTGTACTATATCAAGAATGAACACCGAGCGAATTTTGATTAAAAACATAGTAAAATAATGAAATGATTTGATGAATATTTAGGAGATAACATAGCAATCTGTATGACTCTGAAGTTTGCAACGTTGGAGTCCAACGAAATGACAAAAAAAACTCTCCAATAATTCTAGTAATTCTCCAATTTCGTTCCCTGTCGAATTTGCAATTTGTAGTTTTTCAAGCTGCACCGATACTTGGCGAAATAAACAAATTGGTCAATTACAAATGTTTTTTTTCCTTCATTTCGTTGGACTCGAACGTTGCAAACTTCAGCGTCGTCAATCTGTTCTCTGTCGTATACGAAAAATTGCATAGTTTCGTATTTTCCTTTTTACTGCACTGAATTTTGCTCAATAACATAGCAAAATTCATGCGCCCACCAATTATATGAGGCGTTGCGAGATAAACATGAAAATTAACCAGTGGCACATTATAAAATTTCAAGCAATCGCTTTGCTCATAAGCGGACTTTGTCAAGTAAATCTTTGTTGAAAAGAAAATTTACTTCTTTTCGATACAACGTTCGATGTAAGAATATCGCGTACCTAAATTTAGCCTGTCTTACATATAGTAGTAAAATTTGAGAAAACTGCTTTCGGCATCAAAATTACTATGCACTTTGGTGAAATGTAATAGAATGGCGATATACAAGAGCGCTGCTACAAAACATAGCAAATTTTTCTATGTATTTATCTGAAATACTCGTACCTAGAGAAAAAAGGTTGGGACAAGTACATTGATGGTTTCCTGATCATATCACGAAAAGTGTAAGAAAAATTCAATAAAAAAAATTATAAAACCAAGTGTAAATAATTTCAACAGAACAATTCGAATAAAGTTTCTCACCGATGCCCCATTCTTTTTATCTTATTCCAAAAGTTAAATCAGTTGACGAAAAATTCCATCCAAGTTACGTGCAGCATTAAAATTTATGATATCGATTGAAGGCCAAGTATTTAATGGTAATTCGGAATATTCATTCTTATGGGGGAACCATCAGGAACTTGAGAGAGTTCTAATGAATCAACAAAGTTACCATTTGAGTTACGTGCAGCACTAAAATTTATGATATCAATTGATGGACAAGCGTTTTATTAGTAATTCCGAGTTTAATATTATGAAATTGTTCTATGAAGCGTTTGAATCCAAAAAAAAATCACATCAAAGATAATTTGTTACTCTATGGTGGCAGAGATTTAGAAGAAAATCGATTCGGGTGGGGATCAAATGTTGGAATGACTAAAATTTCGAACAGCTAATATCTCGAGTTTATAATCTTTAAATGATAATATGGAGACAGATAGATTCGACTAGAGCTTTGAATGCCGAAAATAAATAAAGCAGAAACTGCAAGGTTCGAAACACCTTTACATCGAAAATAGAATGTAACAATCGCCCATAGAACGATTACTAAAATATCGATTTTTCGAAAATTCGACTATTACTCTTTCCATTCACAAATTACTACAGTCAGCGATACTGTGAAAATTCACAATTTTGAAAATATCATAACGAAATACCAAATGTTACTGAGGTTGAAATATTGAAACACCAAAAAGTCGAACAGTCAAAATAGCGAAACGTTAGAGAGTCGATCGATCAAAATAAAGAAATGCAGTGGAGCTCCAAATATACGCGTCTCACTCACTCACTTGCTCAGACCGGTGATCTCCAATTTTAAACATCGCCGTTTTGACTTTCGCCTTTTCGAGCCATCGCTATTCCGCATATCCAAGTTTTTTAGGCTCGAAAAATTCACTTTCGATTTTTTGCTACTCTATATTCTGGTTTGTCTGTAAAACAATTACTCTCCATTTTGAATTCGAAAATATGAACTTTTGACATTCGGATGGTCTGTTAAAATTGCATCCGAAATGAAAACTATTGAAATATATATTTTCGGGTAAATACGAACTCAAAGAAGGAATTTTTGATTAAACACGCAATCTGCTGAATAGTCCATCGGGAATAAGAATTTCGAATTACTTATTTTTCTCCAAACTGATATTACAACTTTAAAAATTTCGAAACATCGACCGTTCTACAATTCAATTGATTCAATTATTCGACATATTGAACCCCACCCATCGATTCCCCTCAGATTTTCAGGATCCCCTGGTATTATTGACAATATTCGACGTCAATTTTGGATCGGTACAAATTATGTTTAAATATGTGTTATACTCGTATAAAAGTCTCTCCGTGCCCTATTTAAATACCTACTGGAATTATTGACGTTATTTTTTAATCCTGAAGAAACCTCGTGTTCGCATATTTCGACACGAAATGAAGTCGCAAAAGAAGAAATAGCATAAAAATGGGCGATTTTCATTAGCGAAAGAGCGGAAATCCACTATTAACGTGCTGCATGGGCTTTTTATCGGGCATGTTAATTCCCGGGCCTCACCTTACCATTATTATCATCATGCTGCGTTTTCAGGGCTCTATATTGCAGCGTCGATGCACATGCGTGCTCGAAATTTTGTCTGTTTGCTCATGCCGGAGCACGGTATTGGTGCAGCTCTCGCGTGAGATAATCGCTTCTTCGATACATCGAAACGTATTTTTGTATATATTTATATACATGAAATTTCGCACCAAGGTAAATTGCGCTCGGGTCGAGGTCTAACCGCTTTTGCCATATCCTCAAATATACACGGACATTAATAAATATTCCCCTCCCAGTTAATGACCTTCATTCCCGCTCCCGACGGCCGCTGCAATCGCTACTCGCAGTGACGGAATGAGGAAACTTTGTTCTCCTCATCTTTATTACGGTTGGTACTATTATCACTTTTCGCAATCGAACACGCGATTTATGACGGAGATCTGGAGAGTTACGAGGATCATGTTTTTTTTTATTTCGTGGTGAATCGATTCGATTTGTATTGCTTCGTTGATTCAAACTGTGAGTTGTTGCGAGTTGATTAAAAACACGTATATACGACAGGTGGAACGGGGGGCTCCTTATCTTTCGACAGCAATTCACTGTACCATTCTCCAAAGTTTCTATGCAGAGAAATGCTTGATTATTCTCGTATCACTAATTTCGTTTGCGCGAGGTTTTTTTTGTGGAAACGACTTGAATCATTGGTCAAAATCGAATCGATGGTTTTCGATTTCCGTAAAAATACATGACGCTGAAGTTTCCAACGTTGGAGTCCAACGAAATGATGGAAAAAAAACTCTCCAATAATTCCAGTAATTCTCCTATTTTGTTCCCTGCCAAATTTGCGATTCGTAGTTTTTCAAGCTGCATCAACGATTCGTGAAATAAAAAATTGGTGAATTACAAACGTTTTTTTCGCTCATTTCGTTGGACTCCCACCTTGCAAACTTCAGCCTCATAAAAATACATTTGAAAAGTGCTTCCATCGGTTGCTTCATTTGTTCCAAATCCGTGGCTTTCTTGCGTGACGAACGAGCACAATTTCAACAATGAGCTTTTTTCGACTTCCTGATTGACCGTTAGCGTCGTTGAATCCCCTTATTTTGTGGGCCTTCACATTACGCGTCTTCGTTCACTTTTCTCTCCACAGTTTTTCTCTTCCCTCGGGTTTTCTCCTCTCGAAACGTGAATGCACACAGACTCGAGCATGAAATTAAACACCTGTTCACTTAATGACGCAGAGAGGAAGGGAGGAAAGAGAAGAGAAGATGAGAAGGGAGGAGTGAGAGACTGAGAGAGGAGCGGGAGTTACGGTCTAAGAGGAAGGACTCGTTTTGGGTACTTTTTCAACAAAGGTTTCGAAATGTTTCTCCGAAAAAGATGCTTCAACGCGATAAATTAACGCTGTAATAACTACCAACCGTACTACCTGATTATTTTCTGTGTATATATGCTTTTGTAATTACATTTATTCGTCGGAGTCTCACGAATCGAAAAGTTATTCGTGGAAATACCTTAACGGGCCTGATACACGAATTCATATCGCACCGAAATATTTTTTACCACGAAGGCCAAAGAAAAAATACCCGAAACTCAAGCACCTTTGCCCTACAACAAAATAATTACGATCCACTTTCTGCCTCCTGAATCATCATCGCCATTGCCCTTGTGTTTCTCGATCGATCTTTATCACTCGAGGGAGGGCGAACCGCAACTTATTTTACACACGTTTATTCACTTGCGGATAAAAGATCCTTGATCGAAAGGTCAGCTTTTCAAAGGCCAAGAAGCATACATAAACATGACCTGTAATTATTCCAAAATCCACGCATTCACTGTCAATTTGTCGCCGATGCACATTCGCATCACTATTTTCATTGGTTAATAAAAATCAATTTCTCGAGCGAATGAGAATAGGAAGATAAATTTGTGTTTTGTCAATCAGTGTTGAAAAACAATTTTGATGCGTATACCAAATCCTATCGGGATTGTTTTCAATCCAATGAAGTTGTAAATCTCATTTTATATCGCGTGACAAAATATTTCCTGGTGTAACCCGATTTATATATCGAATGAGAAGTGACCGTTTTCATTTGACGAAGAAGGTATTTCTGGCTTTAGAGATTCACTGAAAATAAATTTTGAAAAAGATGCAGATGTGAAGGACCGAATGTTTCGGTCCTCAATCGGGTTTCTTTGCATTTTGTATCGCACATTTTGGTTATTCGCTCTTGCCCGAGAGTTACAATTTTATTGATCGAGGGGTCGAAAATCCCTTGCAAGTTGAGGCGACGTACCTCGAAGCGTAGCCTTGCGGAGAGAACGGTTGTAATACTTAACCCGCAATAAAATATTTTGTCAGCAACGATTGGCTGTTGGTGTGGGGGCGTTTTAAGTAATAAACGTCCACTAATAAAAATGGTCAAGTTACGCACTTTTCTACTTTACGGAGGAAAGTTCTTCACCGAATGTCCGATTTTCTTAGTTTTAACATAGAATTCCTTTGAAGTGTATTTGAAATACGTGTACGGCATAACGAGAGTTGTTATAATTAATATTTCCGATAATATAACGTTTCAGACGACACTCAAAATTCTCATAGAATCGTAAATTCATTCGGAACTCATTTCAGTTTGATAGTTATCTGCTTCACCCTCGATTAGCATTAATCCGCAATTTTTCAAGCTTTTACCATCTCGTTTGCGATTGCTCGAGGAGTGAAACGAGTGGAGGGTGATTGCAAAGTTGTGCGAGAGTCTTGTACAATGTGTAAATATATATAAGCGCATAAATGTATGTTTCGAAGCCTGAGAAGGTTCTGGACAAGTTTGCATTTGCACTTTGATTACGTTTTTTTTCTTCGCTGATGTTTTTTTTTTTTTTCAATTTCAACTCTATATGCAGGTACGCCCACCGAGGATCTGCAGAGGAGTTTTTATTTGTTTGTTTCTTCTGTATTTTCTTTTTTTCAGTCGCGAATGTATGCAGTGTAAGACATAATTGCACTCTGGCAGATTGTGCGGGCGAGGAGACAAGCGTAAAAAGAATGAGAGAGAAGTGTGAGAACGAAAAAGACAGAGACAGACCTCGGCGAGCGATTTTTATGATTTTTATTCGCGAACGAGCACATATACGATTCTACCAAGATCGTCGTCCCATCGACCAACAAGTCTTCGTGATATACAGAAAGAGAAATTCTTGTAGCTTTTTGTCCACATGTTTACACATCGGACACTAAAAAATAGATGAATCTTAGACCAGCTTTGAAAATTCTTTTGTGGTTAGAATATTTGTTTGATGAAATATCTGATGGCACTTACTCGACTCATTGGAGCACTGCGAACGATATTTTTAAGCCATATTTATGGGGATTTTCTTTTTTTTTTTTTAGAACTAAAGTGTCTTGAAAATTGTGCCAGAGGAGTTGTTTTTACGAAACGTGAGAACGGTTGTTTTCTCGTATTTCTGAAGTACTTTTGGTCTGTCTGATGATTGAAAAATATTAAGTCGTTTTTTTAGTTTTTAAATGAATGAAACTCCAATAATGCAATGCACGCACTTTAGCAGTGACGAGTGCATCGTCGGATTCACTCGAATCATGCCTGTTTCAGTAAATTTTTTTTTATTTATACCGAACCCGATGAAAACCTGCAACCAGAGCGTTCATTTGAGCTGCTCGGATAACTTCTGCAGCCTTTGTTTGTGCAGCTGCGCTTTCGTTTAAGGAATTGGACGCCGAAGACGTGCATACGCAGGTAACGAGAAACTTTCGGCGAATTTAAAAAGCAAACGAAATTCTTCTCCAATTAAACAATTCTCCGGGTTTTTTCAATGCTTGCTTGTAGGATTTCGTTCCGACGAATCGTTGCCCGTGGAAATATATTTTATGGTTGTTCCTCATTATTTTCTAGTCGCGCTTACAAAGTTCATTTTTATATAGTATTCATTTGTGCAGCAATTATGGTGCGCAATCGTTCAATTCTAAACTATCGTTAACGACTTTTCGAACAATATTTTGTCGCTCGAAAGCCACCTTTCAGCTATTCGAACTGCAGTATTTTTTTAGGTGACAAAGTTTCAAACCTTCTTGACAGTTCTTAATGAAACACGACAAATTCACAGCCCCGCTATAGTCAACTGGTACAAGAGTTATAAATTCAATAATTTATTTGTTTTTCGACGAAATTGATTGTGGCCACATGCACGATTATAGTGTTTTTCAAAACGTAAGTTGTTAACGAGTATTATAAAGTGTCGTTAACGATAAATTCGATGGGCTATTTCGCACGGTATTTGTGCACATGCATACTTGAGTTTGACTAAGAAGATTGCGTGAGTTCGACGCATCCAGTGTTCCCTGGGAGGCTCTCGTGCGCGGAGCTTTCACGTATAAGCCATCGTTGATGTTAATGAGACGAGGAACGAGAATTGAAGAGAGGAAATGCGGAAAAGGGAAGGAAGGAGCGGGAGGAAGGCTCTCGTGAGTTCATCGCGTATAATTGTTAAACAATTAAATACACCGGTATAAAGTGATCTGCAACCGTGAGTACAACTGCATCAACCTCGCACCGTACTGTAGTAGAAACACGGGTTCTCGTTGATTCGCATTTTTGATCCTATCCGCGTATCCCGTTTGAACGATTTATATTACATTCTTCGACGTCGTATAATATCGTGCTTAACAATAATGGTACGCTGTTATTTCAAGCCCGTTCGAAATATAAGCTTAGTTGTTATTATCGTAATGATAGAAATTAATATAATGATGAGTGAACATTCAACTCGATCTCGGCCCACTCAGCGATTGGAATCACTCGATTCCTTATTGCGGATTAATGAGGTGAACGCCCTCATTTCGCTGATCCCTCGATTTTTCATTACTATCTTTTGGACTTGTTAATTTCCTTTTGAAATCCGTCTAACCTGCTGATTCGATTATAATTTTAGGCTTGCGCGAGGATTATTGAGACTTGATTGCTCTGGGGAAAGCGTATAGTAGTCGAAAATAAAAATAAACACATCGACTATTTTGATTTTAACGGGAACTACTCATTTAAAAAAAAAAAACAACGCCGAAGATGAAATATTTTTTATGTACAATTCTAGTAAACTAGCTCAGGCGCGCGCTACGCGCGGGTTCTAGCCGGTTTTTCTAGACGAATATATCATGATTGTCAAATTGTTTAAAAATTAAAAGTTAACCGAACTTACGCCAGGTGATTTTGATAAAAACGCTTATGCATTTTTAATGAAGGTTTTGATAAAGCAATTTAAATAAATTAAGTCATTGATTACATCCAATTGATTGTAAATAAGCTATGGAATGGAACGTAAGAGTATGATTGTTGAGGGAATCATTAGAAACAATCTTATAATGAATACCTATCACGAAAATTAGGATTCATATGTGGTTGTTTTTAAAAAGCGTTTTATTCCTTTTAGCTGTACTTTTTAGGCACTTCAAAAGATGAAAAATAATTTCATTATGATGACTAAAAGTTGGTTTTTTCTTACAGACCTGTCATTTCCGAATGAGCATATGGGATTTTACTGGTTATTAAGGATCATACATTTTCCAATATGGCTATGTTTATCCAGAATTTTGGAATGACCAATTATTAAAATTCCAATCGAGCCCAGTAAAAAATTGGCAACTGAGATTTTATGTTTGAAGTACATTTCAAGCCACATTAACCAATCTATTTATAAAATAAGCTTTCATATTTGTATGTAAGTGCGTATGAGAATCAAATGAAATGAATGTTTGCAAATCATGCTGATTTCAATGCCAATGGATCGTCACTTGTGACAAGTAGTGTTGTATGGATATATTTTTAAAATATTCGGTAGGCATCGCCACATTATCGTCTGAAAAATGAATTCCATGCCGAAAAAATAATAAAAATAATTTTATTAAGAACATCATTGATAAGTTTGGTTTTGAAATTACCTAAAAGCTTACATCTGAAATAATATTTTCACCGAGAATAAAACAAACGACTCTGTAATTGCCCTTTGACTACGGGGATTCTGTTCCATCAATTTCATACACAATTTATTGTGATGTCGGCTAGCCAAATTCGATTTCGCAAAATTCTTCTCTTTAAAGCAGTTCGGCCGTTTGATAAAGTACAGTGAAGGTCCACTTTTTTTGCGGTAAATGATAGTTTAAGGGTCCCTCATGACGATAAGCGCAGTTTTGGAGCCTCTTACGGGGGAAAATTTATGACGCTGAAGTTTCCAACGTTGGAGTCCAACGAAATGATGTAAAAAACTCTCCAATAATTCCAGTAATTCTCCTATTTTGTTCTCTGCCAAATTTCCGATTCGTAGTTTTTCAAGTTGCACCAACGATTCGTGAAATAAAAAATTGGTGAATTACAAACGTTTTTTTTCGTTCATTTCGTTGGACTCCAACGTTGGAAACTTCAGCGTCGTGAAAATTTGTAATTATTTCATTTACAATTTTGAATTTTTAACACGGTACCCTATGGGAGAACTGACAATAATATTAATCGTGAATAAATTATAAGCTGTTCGCGTTTCGGAAAAGTTTATATCGCACATAAAATTTATCATTGAGACTGATTCACGTGTTTTGATTCATCTAGTAGCCTCGCTTTTTTTTAATGAATTGACCATTCCTTTTTCTCGGTGTCATTACACCGATATAAACTTTCTTTCGCACAATAAAAATGTTCCCTAGGTTATGTGTATTTCAAATGTCACCGGTACCGACTCAATCATTAACTAGTCAAGTTGAAGTATAAATTTTATGTTTGATAATATTTTTAAAGTACTTTATTACATTCTTATGATAAAAATATTCTCAATTAAAGTTTTCATTTATTTTATTTATAATATAGACTTCTCGTCTCACTTTCAATTTTTTCCGAATTCGCATATTTGTTTATAAGCTGGAATCGTGGATAGCAAAGCTGTGGTTGGTTATATATATGGAATTTCCAAGCATAAAAATTATAATCCGATCAGAAATATTATCAGTTAGCTTCTCATGACAGCATATCTGTCAGGTACGCTATGTCGTCATTAGTATATGTGATCATCAGAAGTCAAAAACTATGTGTCAATAACGGCATATTCAGACGTATTAGAGGCTAATTAAAATACCAATAAAACGACAACAACAAAACTCGTGAAAATCGATATTGCGCATACAGATTTTTTTAGTTAGGAAACTCACGAGTCGTTTAATTGATCGAGGCACATTTCGTCGATTCGGTCCAACTCGAAGAATGAGCATACTTTTCTACTTTCTATGATAAAAATGAAACATCGGCACGACAGGACGAAATGGGAGAAAAAAAACTGTTCCCTCGACTCATTGATAAATTGTTTATAAAACGGTTCGAGGTTCATATACATTCAGACTGTAAGACTTTGCAAAATTGTGATCGATTTTTGCAACACTTTATCTGTTTTTTTTTCGCACGAATCGGAGGAAAAATGTTGATTCCTCATCAGATCGTACTGCGATTAAGAAAAAAAATTGGTTATTTTAGTAATTCTTGTTTATACATGATCGTTTTTTTATCGAGCACACGGTAGCGACTTTCGCTCTCATAGCTTTTTTCGACCCCATAAAGTCTGCTCTACTTTTTAGCCTGCACTTCCTGCTCGAACGTAACGATAAATCTCGATTTCTCGTTGTTTCTTTTCTGGAGACCGCACTCTCTCTCTCTCTCTCTCTCTCTCTCTCTCTCTCTCTCTCTCTCTCTCTTCCTCTTTTTTCTGCCCCCGTCTCTCGATTCCTGTCTCTTCTTTAATCCTTTTTCGTAACTCTTTCGCTGTATATATCTCTTGTGGAAACTTCGATGTATGGATCCTTGCCAAATTTTATTTCTTACAAACTCGGAAAACAGTCATGCACGTAGAGTCTTGACCTGCTCTCGCTTATTCGTGAATTTTCGGGACGAAAAATGTTTCCTTGGGAGCGCGGAAGAAAATCGATTACGAGCGTCCGGGGAGCCTGGCGGCACTCGACTTTTCTTGTTTTCTTACGAATAAAAGACATTTTTATAGACGCAAAAACGTTGCAAATTTTACCATACAATTTATAGGTTATTCGGATTCAACAATAGTTGAATAACTCAACTCTTTATATCGGAAAAAAATAAAAACCGGCAGTAGCGAAAAAATGAAACTGCAATCGTAGAATTTTTGAGTTACTTAATAATTTTTGCAAATTTTTTTCTCCCCAAGTGCCACGAAAAGATCAACCGTTTTTAAAAAGCCAGATTCACCTGTATTTGACAGTTAGAAATAACTTATTAAAAGAAAGACAAAAACTAGTCAATGAGTTTTAAAAATTTCAAAGGAAAGTCGGGAGATTTCCATCTGTGCTGATTCGATTACTAAAATGCTACAAAAAACTAAAATTGACTAAAATAATATGAGAGAAAGAGAGAAAGAGAGAGGGAGTTAGAAGTTCATAGTCCTCACTATCCGAGAGCCAGTATAATTGAGCGCAAAGGAAGGCGACAGACGTTCTTATTGCCGGCACGTGACCTGATTCGGTTATTCTCGCCTCGTATGACCTGAAAACTTGGCGATATACGTACTCGCGATTCTCGCTCGATAATATTTAGTAACTCTCATTAATATTGGTGAACATTTGAGCATGCTTTGCTCAAATGTCGCGTGGAGCTATTCGAAAACCAGCTTTTACATTGGCTTAAATTTTCAGTTAATTAAAAACAAAATCGAATCTTTACAGCCCTTTTATTAATCGTTGCATCTTGATCGAGCAAGTGTGTGGCAGCCACTCTAAAAATATAGAAAGAAATGATGCATGAAAGAATGTAGAAATATTAATTACTGTAACGCTACTGTAAGACTGTAAGACATCTCGTTCTATGAGATTTATAAGATTTTCCCCAAGTTTTGGCTCAAAATAATGATAGAAATATTATCTTTGTGGAGCTACAGAATTTAGGCTGAAAAAAGTTTACTGAAGATCGAATAATTGCAAAAATTTTTGATCAATTTGTAATAATCTCAATTACGTATTGCATTCCACAGTAGAATTATGTTTCATATTCGCATCGTATCTGACGACGCTGAAGTTTCCAACGTTGGAGTCCAACGAAATGAACGAAAAAAAACATTTGTAATTCACCAATTTTTTATTTCACGAATCGTTGGTGCAGCTTGAAAAACTACGAATCGCAAATTTGGCAGGGAACAAAATAGGAGAATTACTGGAATCATTGGAGAGTTTTTTTTCGATCATTTCGTTGGACTCCAACGTTGGAAACTTCAGCATCATTCGTATCCGCGAGTTGAATGGCTCAGTGATTTTTCTTAAATTGTAATGTTTGTAATTATATCGCGGTGGTATGTGGTCGACTAACTGGCTCCACTTTTCCTCCTGCATGCATATTTATTCATCTAACTATGGTAACTAGCACGTGACGTTTAAAATCTATCGACGTATACTTATCGACGCGGTTAACGTGCCGGACGAAAATTCAACGAAAATTCTTCAACTTTATGGATTTTCTTTATGGATCGAGAAAAGGGACGAAAATGACAGCGTAAGTTTTGATCGTTGGAACGCAATGAAAGTTTTCGCTACGATCTTTCTACTTGGGCGCGCGCGCATTCAACGAAGTGCGAGCATTTGGATTGTCATCAAATTCGACAATAAAATCTGAAAATATATAATTAACCCATTTTTACGGCTTTTACGTGTTTGATGTACAAACTAACAAATTAAGAGAAAGAGAGAAAGGCTTAGAGGCAAAGGGATCCTCGCGTTTCGTATTACACCTGACAGACAATAGCGCATCGTGGAAGCGTTTTATTACCATCATTCATAAACGCGAGTGTGTATACAGAGAAAACGTGGCGTTCTTAATTTCTCGCGAGTGAATTACGCCGGCGCAGGTGCGCCCGGAACAGCGCTGGCAGGAGGAAACTTTTTCTTTGTGTTTTTCCTTCCCTCTTTTTCCTCGTTTTTTCAATTCCATGTAACTTGTATTCCTCTTCTATTTTCTCTCGTGAGCTCGTAAGCTGCGCAAATGTGTCGGTATGATGTCAGAGACAAACATAATATGTTGACATACCACGTATGCGGTCGGCCTCGAAAAGTATCTCGTTCAATAATTTATAACAATTCATCGAGAATACATTTTTATTGACGGTTTATTCTCAGCCTACTATCGAATCGTGGCCGAAAATTCATTCTCCTATGGCGTCTTTCGCTTTCACATCTCGACGTGTCACTGTTGTGTGAAAAAAATGAAAAATGAAGAAGCCCATGAAAAATGCGTGTGAAAAAAGATGTGCTCATTGACGCAGCGCACCACTGTGAAAGAAAGTGAAACTCGATGGTGCAGACTCAACACGAAAATGAATTGGCACTTGGAGTAATTATAGAAATTAGAAAGGTTTACACGCACATCATGAAAATGGTCTGTTTATGAGCTTATCTCTACGTATATTTGTATTTGAAAGCAAGTATTTTGTTCGAACCTTGCAGGAACATTCGCGAGAATGAACGCAGCTTATGGTAGCTATTTTATGTTTAATTTAAACATGGCTTTACGTAGTACCATACATAGTTGGTTCATAAATCACATCGACTTCACAGCTATTTCGTTATCGAGGACTTACTCAAATACCACGATGATACTAAACTCCCGATGTTTCTTTCCAAATTCCATTTCGTTTTCTCACTCGCAGAGGCTTTATGAGACAAACATTTTATCACTCGTCACAGTTCCAATTATTTGTATGAGGAATTTCATGTTTGTTGAATCCTTGAAAAATGTTGATCGGTCAGTTAATTTGCACTCGGTTTTGACTTTGAGACTAGAGGTCCCAACAATGCAATCTTTTTGTCGCGACGCATTACCGACAATCGAAGCAGTATCGAGTGTAGAAAGAGCAAGTGAATAATTTACCTCCAATAAAGCAAATGTAATCTGGAATCCATTTTGTCCCAGCGTCTTCAGCTCTTTTGCATAAATCATTTGTTAATTATCCGCAGCGTTTTTGACATCTATCAGTCCGAGACCGTTGTTGATAGTTTTCTGTGTCGGTATCTCATGAGCGTGTGAATTGCACAGTATCTTTTGTTATGTCACTGCTCTTAACCGCGTTCAGTTTATTAAAACCGCGATGACTCATTTTTCAAAAGATCGTATATTTAAGTAGTGGTCTTTACGAGCGTGTGTAAAACGCCTATGTGATGTATGTAGATTTGTACATATGCGGTTGGTGCAATCAGGTGCATTATGTATATTTATACGATTAATTAGATCATCGACGTATTTAATACCTTTGTGCTACCGTTTTCGATCTGCAACATTGTTGACTCACTGTCAAAACCACAGATTCGTCTCGTTGTTCTCGTGTTTTTTTCTTTCTCTCTTTTTTTTTTTTTTAATTAGACGTATAATTGATAATTTTAAGAGATTTCGTTGTTTTTGCATCAATCGTTAAATTATATACCGATTGTGATATTAGATCGAATGATACACGAAGAGATTTTTATAGGAAAAATTACTATGAGTCATTGCAGCGTGAAACCAAGTCATCATTATCAGGAAAGATGATGTTGAAGATATAAGAATATACCGAAGCCTTCTCAATTTTTGTAGCAGTACATCGAAATTTCATCACCGCACCATTTTAGAAACTAACGATACTCAAAATTTGCGATTGAAGGTTCCCAAATAAATGGTTTTTAAGTAGAAATTTTTACTCCCAACCATAGTAAAATCTGTGCTTATCGCGAACAAAAAGTTACTCAACTTTGGAACGAGTCACATTTTAGAATGTATTGTTAGACGTTTTGTTATGCTGCAAACCAATTTGTGTGTGTAATATAGATTGACTTGGAATAATATGCTATGTACAACACGTTAGAAAAATCACAGTAAATATAAGAAAGTGAAAAAAAAAAATTGTAAACACATTTGATAATTGCTGCGAGGAGGCAATAGTGGAATTTAACATCGTAGAATTACCAGCACGTGACCACACACTGAGAAGTTACTACGCTTCCATGAGAAAAATAGAATAGAACATAGTAAAAACGTTGGAGTTTGTCACGATCTTGTATATTTGCTCAGATACGCTGGAAGAAGTTACATTGAAACAGAGTAAAGTTTTCAGCATCATTTTGGTACGTTTACAATTTCAGCAACACTGTGAGACAAATTACAATGGCTCACAGTAAATTACTTTACCATTCTTCCCCCTTCCCACTTGTTTATAGAACTTTGCTCGTTCATTAGCAAGCATTCCATTCAGTGTTCACCGAATAAATGAGTTTGTGTGAGTATGATTATCGAATGATCGATTTAGCGTGATGATTTGGATCATTTATTAAATCATAACGAGATAATCATTTAATAATTTTCTTGGATACCCACTGAAAGAAGATTTTCATCTTGAGCTAATAAAATTTTCACGAGATTCTTCGGAGAGCCCTCTGAAGTGTATTTCACTCCGTTTAAAAGCATCAAAATAAAAAAAAAAAATTATCATCAGAAAAATTCGGTTCTAGATATAAAGATTTTTTTGTACATTTTGTGCTAACGCTAACTACACATGTGACGGTACAAGAAAAAAGGGCGGGTGGGAGGGGGGAGGGGGTAATGGAAGGACGTGTACCGATTAAAAAAAAATTCAATCACAGCAAACTCCAACGTTGCAAACTTTAGCATCATAATGTTTGTGTAGTTCTATAAAAATTTCCGCTACAACTGTAGAATATTGGATATCGATAAAGGATCATAGTAAAATTTGGTACTGGTGTACAGAGATTTTAAAATATAAAAACATAGTAAAATTTCTATATGGCAACACGTCAAGTATTTTACTATGTTTAAATAACGATGTTTCGTGAACCATATAGGTCACTTCCCCCTCAAAATATGGCTTTTCTATGAATCACTATGTGACATTACAAAAATTAGCGTAATGTAGACATGATACCACGTTACCACAAACTATAGTAAACGTTACGAAAAATCGAATTCAAAAATTCGTATAATAATCTCTCCGTGTATCGAAATTGGATAAACAAATCTTGTTTTCTTTCCATACTTTATTTTCACAATTGTGCAAACTCATTTTGGGGGGTTAAACATATTTTTGTTTCAGGCCATTTTTTTTTTGTTTTTTTTTTTTAAATTAGTTCTCCTCATGGAGAGTAACATAATCGAGTGATAGCCTGCTCCTGTATCGTAAATATGGAACCAAGATTTCTTTAACGAGCTCTCGAAGATCGAAGCCTGACTGTCGCGCATACAGGCTCTTCGATGAATCTCTTCATTGCAGAGCAAGTTGCGTTTCTTCTTTATTCTCTCGTCTCCTTCGTCTATCTCGCCACGCTTCGCGGACAGGTTGGTTTATGGTTACCTCTATTCCCTCCCTCCTTTTTTCTCCTCTTTCTCTTCAGCTCACTCTCTCGGAGACAGGTTAGCCTGGCTTTTACCTGAGGTGAAGTTAACTTCTCGCTTCTCTTTCCATTGAGAGCTGTGCTCGTGGAGGTGGCAACAGGTGCTCTCGCGGGGGTCACAGTTCGATGCCCGAGCTCTCTTTCTCTCTTCACTTTATGTACCGTCTCTCGCGACTCTTCCAAATCCGTTCTTACCCTTGTTCAATCTTATAAGCATTTTTCATGTTCTTTTTATAACTTTTCAATAATCTTACATTCACTTTTTTTTATCCTCCAATTCGGAGTTATCTTATTTTAGTTCGCCCTTCGGATCTAAAGAACTTCACGCTCTTTTTTCAACTCAAACACTTTTTGCGCATTAGCTTTTGCAATTTGCAAGAAAATGCACTCTGAAGTTATGGACTTTGAAGATTGAGAATCGATCGAAAGATGATCCTTTCAGCGATGGAGCCCCAAAATGATCATTTCTGAGTATTACATTTTCCGTTAGAATCGTACTGCTGAAAAGTCCGGCGTTTCGTTGAGGGACAAAAAGATGTAAACTTTGCCGCGGGCCAACAGCTGTTCGGGTTCATCGGTTCTGCTAACGAACTGCGTCGATAGCTTCGTCTCTCTCAGCTTTACTCTCACTCTCGGTTTGTCCCATGTTTTTAAATGGCGTGGGATCGATGAATCAACGTTTCACGGATAATAACTACGTCTTTCGTGGTTTCAACATTTCGTATGAATTATTTGTTATTTACCGAGAGGTATTCGAAACTCCGAGAGCGATGATCCCCTGAGGATTATCTTACGATCGTTTTTAACAGTCGTACAGAGCTGCGTACAAAGATATCGAACTGTCCTACGCAGTTAGGGGTGACGACCCTCGCAGCTGGCAGCGAGGGTAGGTTGTCTCGGATGTGCTGACCATGAGAAATTTTCTTCGACGCTTTATCGATCGGGGAAACCTTTACATTCGTGGCCTTTTTATTTATTACACGGCAAAGAATTTTTTTGTTTTGTTTTGTAAACGCAGCCGATTTTACACGAGAATTTGTATTTACTTCCGAGTTAGTTTTTTCTTTGCTTTTTCATTTCTAGCACAGGCCTCTTGTAGTTATGTATTTGAAAAAAACCGATTCGGAGATCCGATTCTCGTTGTGAATTCTTCAGATATCATTAAAGCCACAATATTTATTTAGAAATGAAAAAAGTACTGATATTTCCGGTTTAAAAGGTATGTAAAACTGAGAAAGAAGATCCGATCGAAGTATATCTCGAGATAATTGATTCATTAAACTTACATGTTATTGGGGGTAACGAAATTCTTCATCAGAAGCAACTATTCAACGATATTTTATTCTCCAATGATTATTTTTTGGGTGTAATTTGGGCTTTTGATCGACAACGCAGCGTCCTGCTTTGCCGAGCGAGCGGGTTCGATTTTTCCCTCGCACTAGCACGAGCTATTCGTTCCAGTCGATGCGACCAGATGGCAACACCCTCCGCTCTCTTATCTTCGAAAAATTCATTTCTGAAGCAGAGGGCTTCTCGCGTGTCGGTTCGCGGGAAATGGTCGAGTATCTTGAATGTTTTTCTACGCGGTGTGAAAAATCATCGAAATTTATAATTGTAACGAATATTTCCGTGCTTTCTTTTAGCTTTCAACAGATTTTCCAGGTCCCTACTCCATTGGACATTTCTTTTATAGAAGTCAATGGAAACGAACTTTGACGAATTTTTTTTTTTTTACTTTGCCACTATTTTTCCGCCTCGTTTATTTTATTTGACGTTCTTCAACGGTTTATGTTCGTTTTTTTCACACACTTACTTGTCTTTGCGGGCAACTGTTGCCGTATGAAATGATCTTCTGCGATTGTCTTGATGCACGATCCGTTGATTCTGGAAAGCAGTCAAAAATTGATTTCCATCGCAATGAAATTAGAAATATTTTACAAAAGCACTGTCGACGTTGTCGAGCACGCCGAATGATGTTTTCTCTTTTGTTAACTCCTCGATCCTACCCTGCTATTGTCGACATTTTAACGATCGACCGCGTTAACGCAGTACAAACAGAAATGTCAGCTAGTGCTTGGAAAAATGGTATCAATTCGTTTTAAAGAAAAAACACACACTTGGCGATGCAACGAGATGGACTGAGCTTGAACAGAGGATTCCACCCTAATATATTTCGAGTGTCGTATGCACAAAAGCTCGATTTTTTTACAGTTACGAATCGCTCAAGTGGGAATTCACGATCGGCAGTCTAGACACGCATTTGGGATCCTCCTGGATCGAGAAATCCTTCACATCGATCGATTAAACGAGAATCCCCCAGCGAATGATTTTATCTAAATTTTATTCTTCTTCTAACAGTATTTCACTATTGGGTATAATAATTCGTGTGGTTTTATCGGAAACTCGAATCATTAGAGAAAACTGTATGTTGACGCATTGAAGCTTCATTCGTGGAGGGTCGGGAAATCTTTTAATTCGTCTTGATCAATTAAATTATTTCAAATTACTCAAATTGTCCTGCTTGACTCGGTTCCGAAGCTCGAAATTAAAATAACCACCAAACGAAAAGAAATTTCGATGCAGTAGCATCTCCTTACTATTCCCGTCGTCTCGGTTGTGTTGCACCGCCCTCTTAGCTTTTCGTTATTCATCGCGCGTGTTACGTATCGCACCTTGCTGCAGGACACACACTGAAATATACATGTTTTTGCACTTGGAAATAATTCAACTGTAGCGTGAATACTCCGGTCTCAGGGAGGTCTCGATCAAATGCATCAGATCCCGGGAGCATTTGCCGTTAAGGCGATTGACCGCCTCGCGATTGACATAACAACTGCTATTAAAGTCTTGCTCGTTTGCAGAGCAAAAGTACACTTGTCGTAGAAATAAATCGCCCTGGATGATCTTTTCGGAATTTGGGAGCAAAATGTAGATTCGAATCGACAAGAATTCAATTTTGAAGGGTTCGATCCATTTTTTAAATGGATTTTTGTGTAAACCGAGTGAGAATGCAACTTCTTTCGACTTTTGAACTTCTGTGGCAAGTTTTCAAAGCTAGCTATACGACGAATGAAAATAAATGAAATTGGTGGATGCTGGTGAAAGGTCGAATTTCTCATTCTCTTCTTCAAATACTATTTACAACAATTTCGACTTCCTTTCGGTTCCCCAGACCAAAAATATGTTATGAAAATAGAGAGGAAAGGAAAACGGCGCTCCGTTTCGCCAATGAGAGAGTTTAGTCGTGAGCTACTCGTTCGACTTCCGGAATTGGCTCAATCGCACAAGAGGCACATCCGCAGTGACGCACCTTTATCGTCCAATTTGGAAAGAATTGCGGGAAACGTACTAAAACGTTTTGTCTGAACACGTTGACCGAACGCGTGCGCTTGCAAATTTCTCTTTTCCTCTTTCTCGCACCCTTTCTCTCCCTCTCTCTCTCGCTCTCTCTCCTCTCCCTTTTCTCGATCTCGATCCCATTTTCACATGAAGCCTTCCGTAATTTAATGGTATACACCCACGTGGCCGTCATCGCCATTGCAACGCAAAAAACAGCAATGAGAGACGGTGAAAAAAGGAAAAAACGTGCAAGTGGTTGATCGACGCGTGTCGTTGACCCGATTCTCTCGCTTCGTTCGGAGTTCATGACCCGATACTCGGAGAAAGTGTGCGAGAACAATTCTCCTTCCCTGTGACTATCCCATTGGATAATACGCTTATTAATATTTGTTTTCGTTGCGGTATTGTTCATTACCAACAAATGCGAACATCGCGTGGATAAACGATCACCTCGAATTTGTCGAATCAGTATGGGTTTTTAACCGAGTCATCGATCCTGCAAAATAAGTTCCCTGCTCTTCCTTTGCTCCGCGTTTTTGCTGCTTCATTCCTTTTGTACTTTCGACTCGATGCGAGTGCATCGCGACGCCAAGATTGAAGTACTATTTCTCGCTATACCGTGCAGTGATAAGAGGCAGGGGAGAAGAAACAAAAATAAAAATCAGAGACGCTCGTTCGTTCGTTAACTCGCAGTCGACCGAGGCTCACCATTTAGCAATACATTTATGCGTGGCACGAGATGACCGTTCGAAAATTCGCCCCCCTGAATAGCAGTCCTTTGGATCCAGATCTTTTTTTGCCCTTCGGATGAGTTTTAGCATGACGCTGAAGTTTGCAACGTTGGAGTCCAACGAAATGATAAAAAAAACTCTCCAATAATTCTAGTAATTCTCCAATTTCGTTCCTTGTCGAATTTGCAATTTGTAGTTTTTCAACCTGCACCGATACTTGGTGAAATAAATAAATTGGTGAATTACAAATGTTTTTTTTCTTCTTTCATACGACGCTGAAGTTTCCAACGTTGGAGTCCAACGAAATAAACGAAAAAAACGTTTGTAATTGACCAATTTTTTATTTCACGAATCGTTGGTGCAGCTTGAAAAACTACGAATCGCAAATTTGGCAGGGAACAAAATAGGAGAATTACTGGAATTATTGGAGAGTTTTTTTCCATCATTTCGTTGGACTCCAACGTTGGAAACTTCAGCGTCATTCTTTCATTTCGTTGGACTCCAACGTTGCAAACTTCAGCGTCGTGTGTTTGTTCGAATTTGAACCCTTGAATCGTGCAACAAGGATGGAAAAATCATTTTTTTATCTATCAGTCTGTCGTGAAAATGTTTGGCAGCATCGTAAAAAAACGTTCCGCTGCATCATCGTATTCGGCAAAAGACCATTCGCACCGCGGATTTTAAGTGATGAGACTGACAATCCATCGGGATTGAGAATGAGCACAATAGATATCTTCTGACTGCACGGGAGGGGGAAATCGAAAATTGAGCGTTTTTTAAATCAATTCCATTTTTTTCAAGCGACGACAGCTGATGGTTGCAGCTACCTTTGTCTATGCACCGAAAATTATCTCTTGTCGGTAATGAAGAAGTTTTTAGAATCTCAATCCAAGGCTAGGGGTATTTGGGTTTGCTGAAGATTTTCTCTATTGCCCCTCCGAGATAAGCGGAAAATCCTTCTCTTGAAAAGGATATTTGGAAAAGGAAGGGAAAATTTTCAGAACGTTTGCGATCGTCACGGTCATTACAATTTGTAACTAATCGTCGTCGCATCATCAATAAATTTTTATTCCTCATTACTCTTTTTCATGTAAACGATCGTTTAATTCGGTTCAATAGATTTATTGGTCGTAACATTTATTTGAAGAATTATCGTGGCGAAGGAATCGTGTTGGAGTTCAGTGACATTTAATATTAAAAATCGTGTCGTATTCGTAACGAGAGTTTCGCAGGGTGTTCATCGTTAAGAGACTCGAATTATTCTGCAGAACGATTAAACGAGAATAAATGACTTTCGAGCGTTTCCTCGATGTCGTCAATTAAGCTCGCTCGACGCTCCGTGTAAAAGTGGACGATTATGTAAAAAGAAAAAAATACGTTTGATCCACGGGGTTCGAATGATTTCATTCCGTAACGGCCTCGAGCGCTCAACAGGGACCATAAATAAAGTACCTTTTACCTTATTTATTGGTCGTAAGAAGTTAACACTTGTTACATTGAATTCTCCGCCGCTTCGTTATTTTCAATGAAGATTAGCAGCGATTCAAATACTGATTTAATACGTGCTTGAAGACGCTGAGTTCTCGGATAATTCTATTGATCCGGCAATTAAGAGTCACGAACCGAAAGACTTTTCGTTTCAACTAAACTAATTACGAAAGTCGCTGACGATCGTCGTTTTCCATTCGGAAATTCGTTGCGCCTAATAACTATCACGCGGATAAGCTTATTTCCGTGTGGCACTTATCTTAAAATTGGAAAATTATTGAAGATCGTAAATCCATCCAAGATTCGGGAGAACGCTATAAAAACGGAGTAAAAAGTTAACAAAAATGGATCTCGTCGCAGCGGATTTTCGTGTATCGCCCGTGAAAAAATTGCCGATGCTTACCATATGGCCGATGCTTGGCTCGATACTGGGTAAACGACCGTTGGGACTCAGCGTTCGGCCCGAGTACGGGCCAGCATGTTTGCCCACGTTTAGTCAATGCTAAACTTGGGCATTGGGACCCGACAACCAGCCAACCCTCGGCCGGTGTCGGTTTATAACTGGCAGCCAACCGTTGGGACTCGACGTTGGGCCCGAGCATGGGCCAGCATATTTGCCCACGCTTATAGCCAATGAAGAATTTGAGCATTGGGACCCGACAATCGCCCATGCTTGGGCCAGTGTCGGTTCATGACTGGCAGCCAACCATTGGAGGCCATCATTGTCCCATACCTCGGGTTAATACTGCTCGCCTTATTTTTTAAATTGTTAGATATACAATCGGTATCCGCTCATCAGCCTAGGCTCAGCCAGCACTGTCTTGCAACGGCAGCAATTGATGATCAACTTCTGGTCATCCATTAGTTGTTCATCAACCAATTTGTTGTTATTAATCCAAGAATATTTTGTTGCTCGCACTCACCAAATAATAATCGACTCTTTGAAGCAATTTTTTTTTTCAGTATATATAATATTTAGTGGACATATGTTGTGTTATCTTCATTTTTTTGATATTGCAAATGAATTAAGATTTCTTGTATAACAATAATAATAACGACAATAATATCAATAATAATAATAATAATCTAGAGACGCGGCAGCGTCTTGACGCCAAGTATTGAGGTAAAGTGTAGGCAGAAAGATTCAAGACGGGCCGTGTATCTTTTAATAATATACAGATTAGTCATTTAATTTTTTCGACTTTATTAATTAATCGGCTGAAGGATAAACTTTTTTCAATTTTCTTATCAAAACTCGTACGAGCTAATAAGTTATCGAATTACATGAAAATTTGTTTCCGGGTATTTTACGGTTGTGTACCAAATTTGGTCTAAATCGGTTGAGAATTAAAAAAGTGATTTCAATATGTACACATATGATACAATACCAGAATGGGCCCAATATTTTATTTTGAGAATGTTGATACAAAAATAGGAAGTAGTCGATAGTGTAGTGGTTAGCGTCTCGGACAAACTAGGTAGACATTAGGTAGGAAAGTTGTAGGTAGGCAGTTCAAATCCCCTCTGAAAAATTTCAACTCTAAAGAAAATATAAGGAACTGTTTTTTTTTTAACTAATTAAAATTTCCACAATGACGGATAATTGTATAGGGTGATAAAATAAGCATGATTGAAAATAAATATTATTTAATTAAATAATCGATAACAGGCATTCGCTGGGGAATGACGCTGGGTGAATGTAGGGCTAGCATTGGGCAGACACCGGCCCAGCGTTGGGCCGTTGTCCAAACTAACGCTGGGCCGATACTGGTCCCAAGCGCTAGCCTACCGTAGGACCGTAGCTATCACTCCAACCGTGGTGCTACGGTTGGCCGAGTTATATTGCCAACGGTCGTCCAACCATCGCGTATAGTTGGCGCGGTACTGCACCAAGCTTGGGCCAATGGTGCCGTTTTTCACGGGCGGTTCAAATTTAGAGGCCGCAACATTCAAATTTGTTGATTAAACTTCCCATCGACCATTTTAAATTTATAACGTTGATTGGCTTTAATAATTTTGAAGCCCAATTAATCTTGAAATGAATATTTGCCTATAAATTCTGGATTTATACTTTTTTTTGTCGTTCTCAATTAACATCGTCGTAAAGATCGTTATTGAATTCTGTCCGCGTCATCTAATTGGGTAATCGACCTTTCTCAGAGGCTTAAGAACATATTTACTTATCACCCGTTCGATAAAATTCTACCAAATAAGATGTTGACGAATCAATCGTTTATTTAAATCAATTATTACGAACGAAAATGTTGTTTGCAGATGAATACATACTCTATAACGATTATTCGTCGTAATTAATTATAGCGTCAACGCTAATCACCAATTTTCTCAAGGATTTGTAATGGATAATTATTGGTACCATCAAATAGATTAAGTCCTCGATACATTTTGTTTCGTGTATTTTATTGCGCACGGCTGTCGTAATTGGAGCAGGTTATTTGAATTTCGAATCAATTTGATTCAATCTTTATTTGAGTGAACTGGATCCTGCGAGCTGCGCAACGAATTTCACGTTGAAATTCGGTCTCCTCGTGAAGGAAATCGAAAAATTTATATTGCAATTTATATTTTTTCTATACTTTATTCGTTGTTTTGAATTTTCTGACTGCGAGCACGAATCAACTGGTACTTGCAATGCTACATTTTGGCAGAGTTTTTTTTTAATGAATTCATTTATTTCCGAGGTCAAATGCTCTCGCCATGCTCGTTCTCCTCTTGTATACTTTCTTGCAAGTGTCTGGCCACGTTGACAAGTGGGCAAAGTGCGTAGTTGCCGTTCTCAAACGATATCGTGCGCGCGGTTTGCATTCCCCTTTATTCTGGACGACGTCCAGATGCACGTAGACACTCGCGCACTGGCGAGCGTACAGTGCACGCAATCAGACACCCTAAAAGTTGAAATTAAGCCGTACGATCGTTGGCACCTTGAGAATAACTCGCTTGCAATAAACGCCTCAGCAAATACTTCGGTCGAAATAGAGCTCTTCACGTTTTCTCTGTACATGCACAAGTTGGACGTTGCTCGCTCCTTAAATTGCCGAAAACTGTAATGTTTTTCGCTGCGCACTTAATCACCCGGTCCGACGTTTCCTGAATCGTGACTTTAGCGAATTCCAAAGGTCCCGCGGGTTACATTTCACGTCTCCAAATACACGAGGCACACTTTTGGCTCGATTCTCTCTCTCGTTCACTCCCTTTTGTTACCTGTCTCGCCTTAAATTTGCTCCCCTTAAAACTTCCTTGGAACATTAATTACTTCCTTTGCGGCGACGGAAGCATGTCACTTTCCCTCATCCTCGAATACTAATATCAGATACACGGTTGGGATACTTTTATGCCATTCGTATTATGCTGGGCAAGGAAGTACTGAAGCTTCGGTTCATGATTCAATTTTGGTACGTTTCTGTCGAGACGAAATAATCGCTGGCACTAGACGCGTCTAGTGCTCTAATCTACCATGCACTTTTTACATTCGTTCATTCTGCATTGTGCATTTTCGTTCGCCATTCCAACGTGTGCTGTTGATATGCGATAAGCGGACGAAGAATTCGTCGATGTTAATTGAACGAGAGTACATGCCCACATTAATTAATGGAGGCCGTCATTTCTCTCAGGCATTAACCCTTGATGAGTAAATCTAGCATGTTTCTTGATAAAAAAAAAAGCATGATTTTAGCTACCGCTGAAACGAGCCGGGACAGTGAAATCCTTTCATAATTCTTGGCTGTTGTTTTTCCTATGAAATAACGTATGTATATATTTGTTCTTCTCGTTGAATTGAGCTCGATGAATATTTCATCAAATGGCTACAAGCATCCGTGATTAAAGTTCCTCTCCGAGGGGGGCGTAAGTTTCAATCAGTGTCTTATCCTCCGCTCGTGTCGGTCTTATTCTCATTCGAAAACTCGAGGAAGTTGGTCGCCGCGACTACGTTTCGTACACTACTTTTGTCGTTTTCTCGAGTCTCTTTTTGCCTCTTAAATTTTTACGAGGAGGGCACGAAGCGACGAGATCGGAGCGACGTCGCCCGACCTCTGACGGGATTTTCGAAAGAAATTTCCGAGAATCACCCTCCCCTGTTCGACTGAGAAAGAGAGAGACTCATTTTCCCTGCTATCTTTAGTTCTTTCTTTCTTCCAATGGTCTCCGCAGAGACGAAGACGGCAAATACTTCAATGTTCCGGACACGTATAACGTCCCGACGCTCCTGACCCTTCTTTACTCTTTCCCCCTCGCGTCCTTTCCTTTTATTGTCTTTAGACTTTTTTTTTAACTGCGACACCTCTCAATGATTCCAATTGCGAGTCGTGGAACATCGCTTGAGTACACTAAATGCACTTTTTTCTTCTTGCTAGTCCTCCACACTTTTTTACTCGCCCGATCTACAATGGCCGATTGAATTGTCGATTGCAGATGTCAAAATGAATCTACTTCATTGCCCTCTTTTAAATCTCGGCGTCTGCATCATTTTTCAATTGCTCTGAAGGTGGAAGTTGAGTAATTATTCGAATAAGTCATTTTGTCGATACGAAAATGAATGACAGCGATTCTTTTCGAGCGAATAACAGCGCACGAACATTCCTCTTTTAAGGAGGGTGGCTATGCACCGTGCGGGGCAGGCAGTAAGGGGGTAAGCCTATGCTTATACATGGGATCCTTTGATGATTACCAACTGCGAAAAATTGAAAATTTCTGTCGTTTAAGTACATGAAAATGAACAAATAACGACAAATTTTTATGTAATATATCGATATCTAGTTACATATGAACGATTAAAATAATTATTTACAATATTAAAACCGAAATAAATAATTATCGATGTTGAAATGTTGCAAGCGCGCAATTCAGTTTTCAATAGTTGGCACCCCTGACGCGTTCACGCGTTCACGCGAGATTCCGAGACTTGAAACGTAAACAAACGATGCTATGTTCAATACGTATTGTTATTTTTGCACATCAAGTGTGCCACGTTAAAATTTTTCGAGCATTACATTTATATTTACCAAAATACGTAATATATTTAATAAATATATATGTTTAATAAATTGATTAAATAGTGTAACGAGTGCAACCATTTTTTAAAAGAAAATTGCCATGCCATACGATCGTTCGTTCCTAGGAATTATTTGGACTGCCGCGCTCACTTATTGCATGGCTGTTTCTGCGACGTTGCCACGTTCTGTGGCATGACCGATAGCTTTAGTTGAAATAATCACAAAATGCTATTTTATTTCTCAAATATCTCAATAACTATACAGACGAAACATTTCCCTATTCAAACACTCCTTCCTCGATATATATGGAATCTTTCTAAACTATTTTCATTCTATTCTTATCACACTGTAAATCCAAGTGTGTTATTGCCAACACACGTAAAGTGTGTTCTGTACTTAATGCCGTAAGCAAATTGTAGATTTCTTGTGGTCACTTTTTATACGTTTTATAGTGTGTTAAAAATCTATAGTTTCCTTATAGTACAGAACACACTTAATGTGTGTTAGCAATAACACACTTGGATTTAGAGTGCATTTTTGCCGGACTTATGAAAGCTTATTTACGCATATTGTATGATTTTGCTATAGTTGCCGTGTACAAGAGTCCGAATTCAACAATTAATTACAGGACTCCTATGCAGACGATCGACTTGAAATTTTGCACAGCAATTTTCTTTTTATTGATATATATACACAAAAAAATTCAATTAATTCTTATCATTTTGACGAATGTAGCCACCCTCCTTAAGCGAATCGTTTTACCCGCTAATTTTCTATATCTACACGGAGAGACTTTTGTACGAATATTTCGGATGAATTTGGTAGAAAAATTAGCTATGTTTTGTAGCAGCGCTGTTCGATCTATATCGCCATTCTATTACATTTCACCAAAGTGCATAGTAATTTTGATGCCGAAAGCAGTTCTCTTACATTCTTACATCAAACTATGTATCGCGATATCCGAATGTCACTCGTGTCTTTGGCGAAATGTCAAAAATTGGTGAATCGGATTGGACAAATTGCTTGAAATTTTACCATGTGCCACTGGTTAATTTTCATGCGTTTATACGGAGCAACGCCTCATATAATTGGTGGGCGCATGAATTTTGTTATGTTATTGAGCAATATTCAGTGCGGTAAAAAGGAAAATACGAAACTATGCAATTTTTCGTACAGCACAGAGAAACGCATGCTATATTATTTCCTGAATTTTCATCAAATCATTTCATTATTTACTATGTTTTTTATCAAAATTCGCTCGGTGTTCATTTTTGATAAAGTACAGCGCGTTATTTACTATGAACTGCGTGGTAATGCTTCCCCAAACTTTTGCAAGATTTGACACACTCTGTAGCGATTATTATTATTATTATTATTATTATATCGATGTGGTCCGACGTTACCATAAAAACATAGTAATTATTGGTATAAAAGTCTCTCCGTGTACGTGGCGCGTGCAGGCCATGAACACAGCCCGGGCTCGTCGCAGACTAAACACGGTCGGACATTAATGCATGCGCAGTGCACTTGATAACGAAACTCGTTGGCATTTGTAACGAGAGTTCGTCAGGTCGCTTACACATTCGGTGGGATGCGGTGCGAAAGCTCCTGCGCAATGAATTTTCTCTACGAAAGAGATTTTCGGTTAATTATGCGTTGCATTCGCATTGCTTCCACGGAGAAAACGAGGCCGAAAATTCTTGAGGAAAGTACTAAGAATATAGTATCTCGGGGACAGTGTATAACTGGATTGCTGCATTAATTCGAAGAGCAGTAATAAGAACTGTTCTATCCACCATAGTAAAAAGACCAATACTCATTCCTTTTATTCAAAAGAGTTGAGAGTATTTTTCTCTATAAGCATAGTAAAAAATGTTTTCAGTCACGACAAATGTTTATATTGTAAAGTATGCTCGGGCAATCCTGAAAAAAAAACTATGTCTATGGTAAAATGTCACACGTATTCGGTGTATATTCGTGTATTTATCATCATAGAATTTACTATACTGACAGTCAAAATTTGTGATTTACAATACATTTCCACTTATCGATAAGTGCTATAGTCTGCCATGATGAATAACACTCGAAAACAAAACGAAATATAGTTCTCGCACGTGCATCACTTTTTACTATCCACATAAAGCTGTTTAGAATTCAAGATAAGAAAAATTGGAAAATTCAAAAAATACTGTTTGTAATCGGTGGCTAAATAGTTTAAAAATTTTTGAAAAATAATATATTCCTCACTATACAAAACGAATCCGTTTTCTCCGTGTCATTGAAAAAGTTAGACGCAGGCTCATTTTGAAAATAACCGAAAGAATCTCAATCGAAATTTAGGGACGAGGTTGAAAATAGTCTGAATGCGGATTTGCGCCTGGCGAATTGGCAACCGTATGTACACCGGTGCGGGGAGTTGCCTTCGGAGAATAAGTTGAGAGTTGTGCTGTTCCGGAGCGCACGAGCTATGAGCACCTCGAAGTGGGGCCTTGCCACAGTCGCCACTCAGAGATAGCTCTTTTTCCCTTTCTCTCTTTCTCTCTCTCTCTCTCTCTCTCTCCCCCACGTGGCCACTTGGGTTCTCATTCGCGCTCGCAGCCCGGAGTATCTCGTCGATCGTCGGTCTCGTTCGCTCTTTCGGGACGCGGAGAGAGCCGGCTGGGTGGGCGGCAGTTGTCCAGGCCTGCCGCAGTCTGCGGCGAGGCGACGTGCTCTAAACCGCGGAGCAGCGACATCCGCGCGTTCCTCCTCGCCATATGCGCGTTTATTTCTTGCCCACCGTCGAGAGAGTCTATCAACTGACTCGCCGTCGATTAATCGACAAATTCAACTAAAAAACAAACAAATATACACCTTTGTACAAGTAACAAGATAAATAAGAAATTAACACATTCTACGCACTCTGAATACAGTTATCAGGAGCTTGGCGAACGCCGATTTATTATTATTCTTTTTTTTTTGTTTTTCTTTTTTCTTCTTTTCTTTCATTTTATTTTCTTTCATTTCACCGCGGTATTAATCCTCGTAAAAAGGAAAGAACGCGAGCTCGTGACAGTTTTTCGGTGAGCGACAGTGCGCGCCAGTGACTATTTCAACCGCGTTCATTTTTTCTCGTTTTTTTTTTTTTTTCTACACTTGACGAACCTTTCGGTCTGCCGAATGAACAAACGAAAGGAATAAAGAAGAATATAAGAGACATCGGCATCCGATCCGTTAGCTACAGTCCGCGTACTCCGCAGCTCCCTTCGTATACTTGTACGTGTATACATACTACGTATTGATATATATATGTTGATACGTGCACATGCATCACGCAGCGAGGAATTCCTTCGCAGGGACAGACGTACCAGCATAAAAACGGAAGAATATATTGGATGGAAATAATAGTGTGAGAGAAAGAGGTGGTAGAAGAAGCAGAAAAAAGAATATGTATTGTTTCGAGCATGGGAATAATTGCACCTCTTGGCCGATAATCCAGGCCTTTATCGGCCTTTTAATCATCGCTACATTTGCTCGTCGTTTCGACATTTCTCTTAATCCTGTCAACGGGAATATCTGTTCGCACTGAAAAATTGAAGCGCTCGTGACAACGACGATGCGTTGGGAGAACAAGAGTGGCGGAAGATCGTAAAAATATCCCAGTAACCAAATCATTTCGAGCAACAATCGCGAGTTGGATCAATGTTCAATGTTTTTATATTGGATCAATGGGAATTTCATGATTCGATGTTTTCCCTGGTGAGTTCGCGTTGATCAATAATCAATCGCCGATAATGTCGAATCTGCGAATCGTACTGGAGAATTTCATTTTTTTTTTTTTTTTTCCCAATAAAAGTTTGTTGAATTATTCGATACGACGCTGAAGTTTGCAGCGTTCGAGTCCAACGAAATGAACGAAAAAAAGATTTGTAAATTCACCAATTTTTGACTTCGCCGATCATTGGTGTTTAGGTTGAAAAACTACGAATTGCAAATTCGTTAGGAAACGAGATTCGAGATCTGCTGGAATTATTCGAGTTTGTTTTTTTTTTTACATTATTTCGTTGGACTCTATCGTTGCAAACTTCAGCGTCACTCGTACGATTCGATCGTCATCGCCATTAATATTTTTTTTTCCATATTAAAAATTTCCACTCGATTCGAACCTTCGAGCTTGTCCGTCGATTGATTCCTTTCTTTCTTTCTTTCTTTCACACGAACGACGCTTGTTGTTTTCGTTGACGAGTCCCGTTGAATGATAAAAGTCGTCACGTGTCCTGGCAATAGAGAAATAGAAGATCAACGATCGGTGGACCGTCGGAGGCGTGCTTTTTGTGACAGCTTCGGCTCGAGATATCGAGAGCGCATTTACTGTAAAGACCGTAACTCGACGAGGCGTGAGTCACTCGAGATTTCTCAGCAACAAGAGAGAAACACGAGCTAAAATACCGGGGGAATTTCGCTGCAACAAGAGGCAAAAGCCAAAGGCAAAAGCCGAGCGCAATATCGTTGCCGGTGAACGGCCAATGCTGCTCAGGCCCCTGTTCGCCATCCTCTTCCCTCTTTTGCGTTTTGTTTTGAAGATATTCCCCCCACCACCCTTCTTGTTGTCCCTCCCCTCGTCCCTCGGTCCCCGGTTCGGAGGACTGGTATTAAAACCTACCTGTATATTCCCTCGTGTATTATATGGGACCTTCCACGAGGTCCATACCTGAGAACCATACCTGGAGCTCATCCACGTCCGAGCTTACACTCTTCTTCATTTCGACATTTTATCCTTCCGCAGACATGCTCGCTTTACACCGGGGACTCAGGAAAAATTGAACGATTCTTTGTTCAAAGAGAGTTCTTTTCAATGTTTTGCCGCACTTTTGTGCGGTCGCTAAATAATTTAGAGCCACGCGCCTTCGAGCTCGCTTCTTCCGATGCGGATGATTCGAGCTGTCACCGAAATGACGATTGAACGTGTCCAGCCGAAACTATTGAATGACGGTCGATTGAAAATTCCGCCACATTGGTAAACATTTCGATGGTTCCTCGGCTCGTTCAACGGCAAACGGCAATCAGTGACGATCATTCGCACTCGGCATGACAATGAAAAACTTCGTGTCGGTTTGTACTGCTAGACGAAAACTTGACGATACTCCCAGCTCGCCTTCCTGACTCACCTGTACACTCGGTCGCTCCCCCCAGCCCCCTGCCCGCCATTTCTCGATCCTTCTCGTTCCTAACTTTTTAGATAACGGCCAGGTATAATCGCGAAGAGCCCCGTCCCACTCCTTCCCTCCTTTGCGCACAACTCACACAACTCCCATATTTATATGTGCGAGTGAGCGTGTGTGCATAAATTTGCCTCCAGCGTTCACCCATCGTTGACTACCTCTGTGACGCGATTCCTCACAGCGGGCTCGCAACGACTAGTATGTGTGTACGACGACGATCGTTTTATCGCTTACACTAATATGTCTACGTATGTGAATATGTTTTGAGCCTCGCATATGCCAATGTGTTATGTTTTTTTACGGTCGTTCACGCGCGCGAACTTACGTTTTGGTTACCACGGGACTCGCGAGTAATATTTGACTTGTTTGATTTATCGGCAATTTGCGGATGATCCATTGATCGAAGTCGCTTGCGTAAGTTCTCGTGTTACTTTATCGCTGCTTTTTTTCCCTTCTTTTCTTTAGTGAATTTTTTTTTATTCGCCAACTGCCTTAAGGAGGGTGGCTACCGACGATACAATGTTGCCATGCTAAACCATGTTAAATACATTAAAAATTTCAAAATGATAAGAATTTAATAATATTTGGTGAACATATTCTTTAGGGCCAAATTTGACAATACAAATTTTTTAAGATTTTTCTTCTGTACAGTTATCGAGTAATTGATCACTCAAGTTCACGTGTATAAGCATAGCGTTTCCATATATATAGGTATACATTCCGGGCATAAGAAATCTGCTTTAATCCGTAATTACTCGATAACTAAGCAGAAGAAAATTTTGAAAAAAATTGTGTCTTCGCACTTGATGTTGAAGAACATTATCACCAAATTTGATCAATTTCTTATCAATTTGACGAACATAGCCACCCTCCTTAAGGGACAAGTTGGACGGTTTTCACCGTCGTATTTTTCTTTGTTGAGATTGCATTTGATATTGCAGGGCGCATTCCTTTGGATTACTTTCGTTGAAGAGGGCGCACGGGCAGGATTGAAATATTTGTAGGCTTATTAAGCGATTCATTTTCTAGATCGGGAACCGAACTTTTCCGGATATTTATGGTGCCATCGGAATTCGTCACATCCCGAGGGGGATTTGTCTCCGAACGAGCAGTCCCGTCGCGGCCTTTTGTGAAGCGCGTACGAAACTCGCGCAAAGGCAATAAAGTCTTGGCTATTTATTTTTGATCGGAGCTCTATTTTCTCCGACACCGTTCTCCCCTATCGCGAAAACGCCTTTATACGCATTCGAGCGCCATCTCCACTGGGGAGCCTCGACAACGTTTTGGCGCCTCCACGAACTCACGGGACTGTACAAAATAACGTCGCTACACTGCAAAAACAAGCGTGTTGTTAGGTGTGTTGAAACAACGCACAACACATCTCGCAGGTGTGTTGTTTTAACTAATCGTGTTGCAACAACACACAATACATCTCGCAGGTGTGTTGTTTTAACGAATCGTGTTGAAGCAACACGTTACGCCGTAAAATTTCGAACAACACGGCAATTTCCGTTTTGTAATTTATATAATACTGATAATGTGTGTTGTTTCAACACGGATGATTTCAGCACGGTTTTGGGAAGTTACTCATACTTATATGTACAATACATTTTAGAAAGTAAAATAAAATGGCAAATATCTTGTCGTCAATGTCGACCTAAACGAAATTGCCGTTTTATGATATCCAATATATTTGTGTAAATATTTTTATCCATTTCTTCCGTAAATTCACAGACTCTTTGAGCAATAGACGTATATACGTGCGGTGTGTCACCGCGGAATTCATATTTCTTTCGAGCTCTTTTAACGCATCTACTCCATGTACATCAGGACGCCTGCGAAAAATAAAAATGTAACAAGAGATCCCCTAATATTTATGGAAATTAATATAGAAATTCAAACGTACTCTTTATGAATCGTAAAACAGTTGGAATATTTTGACCGATTTTCAATTTGTCTTCGCCAAATTTCATTACAGATCGTTCTGAATTAGCACGTCGATTCCGCACATTTGTACTTGACTGATGTCGTACAATCCCCTGCAATAATAAAAGAAAACTCAATAAAGAAAAATTTAGCACATGACGGCTTTGACAATTGTAGTAACTGGAAATGCAAAGAAATGAAAACTTACACATCCATGGTCTCCGCCGCTGAGCTCTGGATAAGCACTAACAATGGCTTTTGCGTAGTTGAAATAATCATTTTTACTCAGCATGCCATTAGTGCGATGCAAAAGATCAGTTGCCCAAAAATACGTTAATGACTTTTGAGCAAGTAACATTCCTCCGTTGTTCACTTTTTGAACCAACTCCGGGGTCAGTTCTGGCAATGATGTTGGCGTTCCAACGAAGCTTGAAATTATGCTTCTTTTTTCAGTGAAGTCATTTGTTTTCAGTTTTTTAAATTGTCTGTTGATTGATTGGTTTTCCTGAAATTCCAAAAAATAAGCACAACAGTTTTATTTCTCAAAGCATAAAGCAAATCTTATGACCGTTCGACCTAATAAAAATCTCAGGAGTTCAAAACTTTCTTTACAATAAAAGAAATTTCATGTAAGCTTTCATCTTTGAGTACACTGAGTTCATTGGTTACAATAGAATATTCATAATTTTCTTAATGATTTTTTCTTGTCAGCGGTAAAAGTCTGGATCAAATTCCTTTCTCTGCAAAAAAATTTGGATCAAATTTCTTTTCTCGCAACAATTTTGATGAACTTTCTTTCTAAGTAATGAAAGTTTTGATCAAATTTGTGTACCGCAACAGTATTCATAAGATTTTTTTTCTTGCAGCGGTGAAAGTTATGGTTGAATTTTTTGTACAGCAGTAAAGTTTTGAAAACATTCGCTTTATAGCAATCAAAATTTTGATAACGTATTGATATTTTATTAAAATTTTGATCACTTTAAAAAGAATGTTTTCAAAACTCTACTGCTATACAAAAAATTGAACCATAACTTTTACCGCTGCAAGAAAAAAAATTTTATAAATACTGCTGCGGTAAACAAATTTGACCAAAACTTTTCTTGTTTACAAAGAAAGTTCATCAAAACTGCTGTCAGAAAAAAATTTTGATGCAAATTTTCTTGCGGAGAAAGAAATTTAATCTGAACTTTGATCACTGGCTTAAGAAACACTTATTAAAACTCATTGACGCAAAGAGATTTATGAAAAATCTTATCGCTACCAATGAATTAAATGTGTTATAAATTCTTTATCCTATTGTAAATCGTTTAGATTCATTATTCTACATTTTATATAATAAAACATCGAGATAATCTTACCTTTTCTTTCTCCTCCACACATTCACTTATTTTTTCTTGGGTTTCAATGAGAGAGCCGTCTTGATCGATAGCGTAGATCGTTGAACACGATAGAAGACTTTCGCCTAACGGAACAATGCAGGTTATTTCCAATTCATCGATTATTTCTTCCTCTGCTTCGATGTCACATAAAATGTTTTGATTTTGAATCAGCTTCTGTAACACGATGGCTTGATTTTCGATTTTCTTTTTCAGAAGCAAGTCGTTTTCACAAGCTTCGCGGATTTTTTGGATGACACATTCGGAATCACTCATTTTTTCGTTCACTTTGCAAAATTTAATTTTTTTGCATCGCTCTTCGTTTTTGCAATAAATCGTTTTTTCCATTTTTATGCTCGCTGAGTGGCACAAATAATAAGTGAATTAAACGTATGCGTCTTTTCGCCGACCGAATCGAACCGAATAATCACGAAAACGAGAAGCAAGTTTTCATCACATGGCCGTATGGTCTTAACGCTATAGGAGCGCAGACTCGAGCCAACTACAAACAAAAAGAAAAAGAAGAAAGAGTCTGGCTGGACAAAGGACGAAGACGAGGTTAGCTCACACTTACAAACGTAAACAATGTTTGCGTTTCGTATAACGGACTTTTTGACAACATTACCTCATGAGCGAATTAGTGTAGTGGGTAGCGTGCGTCCGTTAAGTTAGAGCGTGTTAGGTAGGTAGGTCGATCGAATCCCCCCTCGATGTATACGAATTTTTCTCAGAAATAATTCGTTTCCAAATCTTCGAACTTTGATATCCGAGGTTCACGAACGAGACGCATCCAGTAATTCTCGGTAAAAAAAAAATATTTTGTTGTATTTTTCGCCATTCTTGCGAGTGAATTTACTCGCAAGCCAACAACGCATTTCAAGTGTGCGGATATGCACAACAGCAACACGCCATGATATGTGTCGAATCGGGCGACAAAGAGGAAAACGCCTAAAACGTGTTGTAACAACACGGAAAGCCGTTTTTTTACAACACGGGAAACCGTTTTTTAACAACACGGAAATGCGTTTTTATAAAACACGATTAATATGTGTTGTTTTCATGAACAACACGGCAAAAAGCGTGTCGAAAATGGCGACAACATAAACACGCTGGAAACGTGTTAAAACAACACGCTTGTTTTTGCAGTGTATGTCGCCTGCCTTGGAGCGACTCGTTTTCACAAAATCTAAGCGCCATGTGACATTTATTTCTTTCCCATCTCCGTTCATCTCTCCTCTTCTCTATTTCTCTTAGTTTCTTCTTAGTTTGAATAACTCCAGGGAGACTGCGCGTAGGATAATTGGAATACTCTTAGAAAAAAATTCCGTTCGTCCTCCCATTCGCAGACTTATTGTTTTCTGTATTTTATACTGATTTTGTAATCGATGAGAATCCGCGAGCTCCGTTAGTTTAAAGTTTTTCGATTTTCGATTTTTAAGAAACATTCATTTCTTCTTCCATTATTTCAATGCTGAAAGCATTGATTTTTTCAAAATCCACCAGTCGAACCAGTGTTCCATGACTTTCATAGAAATTACATTCTCGTTTTTCTAGAACGAAGCTCTCGACGTAAAAAAAATGTGGTCCCTCTCATATGACGCTGAAGTTTCCAACGTTGGAGTCCAACGAAATGATCGAAAAAAACTCTCCAATAATTCCAGTAATTCTCCTATTTTGTTCCCTGCCAAATTTGCGATTCGTAGTTTTTCAAGCTGCACCAACGATTCGGAAATAAAAAATTGGTGAATTACAAACGTTTTTTTCGTTCATTTCGTTGAACTCCAACGTTGGAAACTTCAGCGTCGTCCCTCTCATCGAGAATTGTTAGTACGAGTTTTACCAGTCGACGCGAGACCAAAAACTGTCCGATTTCGTACCATCGTAGCGTTTATATTGGAGGCCACAACTACTTGGAACTGTGACGAATTTATCGAGCCTGGTAACTCGTACGTAATTAACAGTGATGAAGGTTAAAACACTCGAGGAGTAAGAGCACAGTGTTATTAGTGTGGTTGAACGATGATTAACTTACACGCTTGTGCAGCTCTCTTTCTCTCGTTTAACAAAATTGTAGCGCGATAGCAGGCGTCTTTACGTTAGCGTGAGAAGTTTCATCTCGTGGAAAATGGATGGTGATCGATTAGTTATTACGACTTGAATCACTGATAGGCCAACATTTTTTACGGAGGGGGAGCATCGTAAAGATTTTTTCTTCATCCGTTGATTGATCTTTGCGGTTTAACAATATCTTCTTTTGTCGATATTCACTCGCATTGTTTGTGCTCCCCCCTCGCCCTCCTCTCAGAGTCAAATTCATTGAAGCATTCCCGCAAAGTTTCGGATTATAAAACTCTTGGGTGACATGTTTTTGCAGCGTCGATAAATCATGAAATCTCTTGTCACGATCGTATCATCGTAGTTATTAATTCCTGATCGATAATTATTGAAAAGCAGGCGATCCCAATCTCGGTACACTTATCGCATAAATTACATTGAGTTTAATATGAAATGTATGTCTTTGACTACTAAGTTAACTATAGTGCTTTATCTACGTTCGTTGCTCCAGGCACTTTTCTTTAGCATATACGCACATGCACGAGAACCTCGACAACCGTTGATTTGCAACGATTCTCCTTGTTTTCTCTTCTCCTCATCCGTTTTTTTAATATTATTTGTTCTCTTCGGTTCGATCTTTTGCTCTCGTGTAATCGACACCACGCCTCGTGTACGTTTTACATTTTGCACTCGGCCTAATGACAGCTTTCATAGGGTATATGTGTCAGATATTATTAATAGGACGCTTACTTGTGCATATGCCCGTGATGCCGATTTACATTAATGCGTGTGTGTACGTTATCATTGGAACGAACTCACAATCTCTCCTGTTCTAGGCACCGCGCACACGCTCGTACTCTGTTAGACATTTTTCAAAATGTTCGCTCGCGCGATTTATCGAACCAGAACCGTTCGACAACTCGTTCATTATCGATTTTTCGAATAAACATTTTAATCTTTGTCTTCGGGCTATTCCGTTCGGTTCGGTTTATAAAATCACAGGCTTTCGTTACTCCCGTTCAGGAACAGACATAGCGATCTCCAGAGCTTGCTCAAGTACTCGCGAGTGCATTCAAATTTTTCGCGTTCTTTAAGAATTCTACAACGGTTTTATAAAGCTTCGTATTGGTTGGTGAACTCCAAAGTACTCTCTTTTTTGGCAGCTTCGAATTCAACGAAACAATTTTTGGATAATTCGTACTCTGCTTTTGATATTTGAAAATCTGCTTTTTCTACGACGCTCATAAGTTTGCAACGTCGGAGTCCAACGAAATGGAGGAAAAAAATATTTTTAATTCACTCGTTTTTTATTTCACGAAGTATCGGTTCAGGTTGAAAAGCTTCGAGTTGTAAATTCGACAGGAAACGAAATTGGAGAATTACTGGAATTATTGGAGCAGGCTTTTTAAACATCATTTCGTTGGACCAACGTTGCGAACTTCAGCATCGTCTTTTTCTTTCAGTCGGAAATACTTTCTCCCTTATTTACCGTTCACGCTGTTATAATTCCGTGCATACGCCAAATAAGTCATTCATTCATTCATTCCTCGCACACATAAGCTTAAACGTTGATCGAGACAACAACTAGCCGTATATGTATACCTTTAATTAATTCGTAGCCGACACATTGGGGTGTGCAAGGAGCGTCGAGATAATGATGGAATGTTTGACCCGCGTATTCTATGGGCTCTCTGTATTTATGCATTTATTCGGTCATTTATGAGATACATGTATAGACTGCGAGGAGATTGTCCGGATGCTGAATGTCGTACTTCGAAGAGAGGAAGAGAGATTAACTCAAAGATAGGGAGAGAGAGAGAGAGAGAGATGAGTGCACTGTACTTTGTGTTTATGAAATGCAGTTACCAGAGAATTTACAGTTAGGTGGCTGCAGGCCAACTGATACGTCACTCATTGCGGAACGGTAAAGTCTCGACCGTCAATTTTTTACCCTGTTAAATTGTAGGACAACATTTTTTATTCCTTTGACAAGTGTACGTAAAACGTTTTTTTTTCTCACTCTTTCAATGTGGCAATTCAGATCCCATAAATACGATTGGGTGGTTATTTTTGTTGGATCTTTTTGAGCGAGTCTCCCATTTTGATTATGGGAAGATTGTATTTGAGCCAATGATAAAAATGCCAGGCAGCGTTGAAAAAAGAACAAAAAAAAATGCGATCTTTATTGGATTGGAAAAGTTGGACATTACCTTTTCGAATTCTTGCACGTATTCCCAGTTACTTACTCGTATGACCGCTGAATTTTTACGGGGAAGCGGCTAACTCATTGACATTCTGTCTTCGTAGTTATACAAAATGATGTTCCGTTTTGTGCGAATAAATTTTTCTTTTTTCTCTTGCTTTTTCAATGGAATTTCGCTTCATCTCTATATATTTTTACGTTTGTCCTTGAAAATAGCTTTTTTGCGAGCTCTCGTAGGATCACATATGGTTCAAAAGGAAGTGACTAATATACTCGTTGTCGAGATTAGAGCCAGAGGCAGTCTGGCTCGCGTTCTCAACTCTCGTTCTTTCGTTCATTCGGTCCAAAATGTGGTCTGCAAAATATTGTGTGAATCGTTTTTTCTTTCAATCCATGTTAGGATGTGCAATGAAATTTTTTGGTACCAAAAGTTGAGTTCCAGCCTCAGGACGATGACGCTGAAGTTTCCAACGTTGGAGTCCAACGAAATGATCGAAAAAAACTCTCCAATAATTCCAGTAATTCTCCTATTTTTTCCCTGCCAAATTTGCGATTCGTAGTTTTTCAAGCTGCACCAACGATTCGTGAAATAAAAAATTGGTGAATTACAAACGTTTTTTTCGTTCATTTCGTTGGACTCCAACGTTGGAAACTTCAGCGTCGTCTCAGGACCACGCATGTGTAAAAATCTTTTTTGCGATCCAAACTTACACCTGCCAAGCCAACGAACGATTCAAAGGGACTCACGAAACTTTCTATCAAACGAAAGAAAAATTTCGTTCCCTTCCGAAAATGCGAACTTCCGCACTCTTCAAAAATACTTTGCGCCGCTTTCTCCACACTGCCCTTGTGTGTGCCACGATGGATTAACGTCGTCTCTTCAGTGTGGACACAGACACGCGTTATAAGCCGCTGGGAGACCGTACAGCAGCACGAAATACGATTGCAAAAACGTGTCAATGCCTATCGATTGTTGACCAACCACACATACGTGTATTCTGGTCGAAACTCATCAATGAGCGTGGAAATATTTCGAAAAAATACGAAAAATTGCATTCCGAGATCTCAGCGAAGCAATAAAAATTTGCCACAAACCAACGACATTGCAGTTGTTTAAAAACATTCTGAAATTGTCGATCTACTTTTTTCTTCTCAACAGTGTTGTAGATTCAACAATATTTTTTGAGTACTTACTATGTGATGCAGTAAATTAAGCTACTGAACAACCCGAATCTTCGTTGTATCAACGAATTTCATTTTTTGTTTGCCAGGATTTTGGTGGCCCGGCAAAAGTTTCGTTGAATCCGAAACAATTCATGTGTGCGCACAGAGGAAAATGTTTTCCACAATTAAGGAGTTTCGGTACAGGCGATACAATGTTGCCATGCTAAACCATGCTAAAAACATGAAAAATTTCAAAAAGTTTAGAATTTTATGAAATTTTGTCAACATATTCTTTAGTGCCAAATTTGACAACACAAATTTTTCAAGATTTTTCTTCTACACAGCTATCGAGTAATTGATCACTAAAGTTCACGCGCATAAGCATACGACGCTGAAGTTTCCAACGTTGGAGTCCAACGAAATGAACGAAAAAAACGTTTGTAATTGACCAATTTTTTATTTCACGAATCGTTGGTGCAGCTTGAAAAACTACGAATCGCAAATTTGGCAGGGAACAAAATAGGAGAATTACTGGAATTATTGGAGAGTTTTTTTTCGATCATTTCGTTGGACTCCAACGTTGGAAACTTCAGCGTCATCATAAGCATAGCGTTTCCATAATATATTCCGGGCATAATAAGAAATCTGCTTTAATGCGTAATTACTCGATAACTAAGTAGAAGAAAATTTTGAAAAAATTTGTGTTTTCGCACTTGATGTTGAGGAACGTTATCACCAGCAAATTTGATCAATTTCTTAACATTTAGACTTCTGTACCGAAGCTCCCTAAACCATGCAAAATCTACGCGTATATTCGTTTAGGTGAAATTCCTTATCAGATGTCGCAGTTTAATAATCATAGCTCATTTTCATTGGAGCTATTCCGGCTAATTTGAGTGAATAAAGTGCGGTTAAACGGTCGGTAATTGGCACCGTCGTTGAGTCCGGTGTGTCTGCGAGGAGTAGTAGCGATCGCATAAGAGATCTCCCTCGCGGTCTGCATACGCAGAGGAGGGTAGGCGGTTGAAAAGAAAGTCGTTTTCATTGCGAATTGCGCAAATACTGAAACCAAGAGTCGTTGGAGCGCGCGAAACGCCTCGACGAAGAGCCAGAAGCAGTTGCCTTCGGTTTTTTCTTTACACATGTATACAATATTAACGTGCGTGCACTTTCATACATACGTGTCTACCGAACGTACGCGCGGGGTTTCTCAGCGTCCGTGTCTCACTCTTGTGTGAGCTCGCTGATTGCCAGTCGGTAGTTTCTCAATTTGGCACGATCTCGCGGTACTCCTTTGCCCCTTTTCGGCTCTAGTAATCCCCGTTTGTCCTCTCATATTACCTTTGCGAATACAGGAGTTGAAGAAAAAGAAAAAAAATGGAGGAGTTTATGCCACTCGACGCGCGTGTCTCCTTCATCGTTTTCTTCGCTCTTCGCGTTTTGTACGTTGTACGTACAGATGTATGCTCCTTCGAGTGACTAATGTACGTGGTGCCTATGCGAACGTATCAAAGTTCCCGACCAACTCATTTTCGGTATTTTCCTCCGTAAATCCATCGTAGAAATCGGCCTCTCCGTTTGGAAAATCCGCTTCGGATTTGGGTCGGGCGGTTATTTTGAAGCGCTCTTGCCTCGCTTCGTAGAATCGCGCGCTCAGGTGCATGATTTCGTCTGCGTATCCTTCTCTCGTTTATCCGGTGAGATTTATCAGTATCTCCAGTCTTATTCTCGCATAGATTGATCGACGTCGATGAAACTCCGAAACTGATTATAAAATGATCGTCTCGGAGACGCGAATCGTCGTAGCTCTGTTTGCTTTTTTCTCAGCTCTTCAACTGACACTAGCATTTATTAATCATCCTCTTGGTTATGATACCGAATAAATTTATCATTGTTGAAAAAATTTCTTCGAACCGAATGAAATTCGTTGCAGAAATTTTGTGTCAAGACGTTTTTTCTGTGTTCCCGCTCGAAAGTTGTCGATTTTTGGTCGCGGCTCACTTTTACTCGAGCCCTCTACGAGAAGACAGCTATTTATGATTTCCTAGAAGCGCTCCACGATCGAGGCAATCGCACGTTACAGGAACACACGCGCACGAAATCACACCGACTCGAGGCATAACTCCCGAGAGCTATGTCTCGAGCCCATGCGGTCACCTGGATTATTTATGCACTTTCGATTTCTAGCAAAGGCCGCGAGCATCCGATACGGTTGTGAAGCCTACGCGTGTGTAGCAAAGCCCTTCCGAGACCTTTCACAGTGCCCTTGATACTTTATTCTCTCCCAGACTCTTCCTCTTTCGAGTTAGGGCAGTCCCGCACTCTTGCTTTTCACTGTGTCGTTGGCTTCAGTTTTGACACCGCACTGAAAAAGCCACATTTCAATAAATTTTAAACCGAGCTGAGGGAAAAATAGCTGAAACTCCGAACGAGCGAGCTTCGATTTGTTTGATGGGTTTATCTCGGATTTAATCAAATTTCTGGCAGCACACTATCTTTGCGCGATTCCCTATTTTAAATTTCAATTATTTATACTCACGTTTTTGTTCCATCTGCGTCGCTGTAAATGTGGGCGTTTTTATTCGACGAGCATATAAAAATCTCTTATTGAGGTACCAAAGTTTGTGATTCGATTTTTTCCGTTCCCGGCTCTTCAAGACGCCCCCACCTTTTTTTCAAAGTGTAGTTTTCGAGTTTACTTCACATTGGATCCGTCACCCTGACCTCACGATCTATTTTCTTAAAGCCTCATTACTATTCGTTATCCGGCTCTCCAAAATATGCACGTGTATAGTACCGGCAAAGAAAATATCCTCGCGATGCTCCTTCTCCTGTTGATTTTTTAAATTTACGTATTTCTGTGGCTCGCACCTTTTCACGCGAGTGAAAAACACCCACGATCCCGGAATGCTCCTACGATAGCAACCAACCGCGTCATCGATTTTCTGACGCAGCTATATATTTGGTGAAAAGCTTTGCTTCTCTGTGTATTTATCTACCTGCTTAGATATTTTCGATATGGACGAACATAATGTGTCGTCGTCGTCGTCCTTTTCCATATTCATGCCACCCCAAATGGCAGCCAAAAATATATGTGGAAACATTGAATGACTGTGAAAATGGAAGTTAACTCGATACAAGAAATCCAACGGTATTGTCACTCCTTGCGGGGATTTTTACTCAACATCTGTAGATGTATTTATCCATACACGCAGAAGCAACACGATTTAGGCTTATCGCTCGTATGACAAACGTTACGTAATCCTTAATATCTTGGCGATGCCGACCGATAGCAGCTTATAATCGAGCTTATCCAATCCCATTGAACTTTGTAATATTTCATGCCTTCCGGACCAATTTTGTAATTTATTTCTTTAGTCGTTTCCACCATTCTTTGCTATAACGATGAGGGGGGCAGCATTGTATAAAATTATCACGCGCCTATAATTGTTTTTTTTGTATAAAAACTCGTTATACTTTTTTTTTTTTTTCTTCAAATGTACAAATGTACAAAAACGTAACGTTGCGATTTCACAATTTGTTGTGCGCATGCATCCACGTTTCTGCGTTAACCAACATTCAATAATTCACGACATGCTTCGATTGACTCTCGGATTTCTCGAAGTTACTGACTTTCCTTGCCGACTACTCTTTTACCCTTTCGTTTCGTATTTTGTTCATAATTACACGTGTCATATGAGGCAATTGTGTATTTCCCGTTCTACGTTTTAATTATATGCATCTCCATTTTTTCCTTGTACTTATTTCGAGTGGGAACAGCAGGATTCACGTGATCTCGCGATGGTCTTTGAAATATTTGGGAAAATTCATTTGTTGGAATCCTTGTACTCGTTTCAGCGTTCTCGCTACGGACACCACTTTTATTTACTTTCGTTGATTTTGCCTTCGGGCGCTAATTATCACGTAACGTCATCGCTCGCCGCTCCCAATGACACAAGTATTTACCGTTTTGTCGTGAACGCGCAACGAGCCTGCCGCTCGCGTAGATACAATCTCGGACAAGTTCTTCGTATTGCTAAGTAACATATTAATATCCAATTTATTTCATTTATGAAAAAAATCGTATAAGTGGCAAAATGAAAAGTCCGTGCAGACCAATAACTGATCAATTCGGCAGCCGTGACCAGAAATAAATCGCGATGAAAATTATACTCGCGCTCCCAACTCCTGGACCGTTCCAGTGGTAATAACCGCACGAATACCTGCTGTGTTTCAAAACCATTCGAGACGCAAGATGCTTCTTTTTCGGGCGGCCCTTATTCGGTCATCCCGATCAAAGAGGGATGACGCTCAGATTCCCATACCTTACGGTGTTCTGGCACATAGGTGCGTGCGAACTTGCTTCAATAAAGAGAGGAAGAGAGAAAACGATCTTTGGGGTGGGGGTTAATGCCCAAGCTCTGAATCATTCGCGAGGGATGACCATGACGTTTATTCAACGTTCGTGCAGTTTTTTTAATCGCATCTCGTTGAATGATCCATAATACGAAACCAGTTTTTTCCTTAATTTTACTTTTTTTTTTTATTTTTATTTTATTTTTTTTTCATTGACCAACAACGTCGTTAACATCATGTAGTTAGCAGTCATTTTTCCTGTCGTACATGTTCTGATTTTGGATACGAGCTATTTATCGTTTTTCTATGATATACGCATGACGCTGAAGTTTGCGACGTTGGAGTCCAATGAAATGATGTAAAAAAACCCCTAATGATTCCAGTAATTCTCCAATTTTGTTACCTACCGAATTTGAAATTCGTAGTTTTTCAAGCCGCCCCGATATTTCGTGAAATAAAAAATAATTGGTGAATTACAAATGTTTTTTCCTTCATATTTCGTTGGACTCCAACGTTGCTAACTTCAGCGTCGTTGATACACGCGGCGGTCGTTTCGATTGAAAATAGTTTGCCGATAGATCTTGCTGAATAAAATATAAAAAAAGGAAAGAGCGATAGAAAAATGAAAAAATAGAACACTTGTCGACGTGAATTTATAAGTCGGTAAAATCGAAGACTTGTGTCGCACGTGTACGTGTACTCGAAGAAAGGTGGAGCGCGTGGGTGAACTAGTTCGGGGCATAACAGGCCAAGAATCTTTTTATCTCCTGGGTGAAGTGCCTTTTGATATCTTCGGAATATGCGAGGCATTTAGCGACCGTGCTCCGTCCTCATTCATCCAAGTGTCTTACCCCATTTCCGTTTTTATCGTCGCATCGCCGCGTTTTTCATTAGCGTCGAATTTGGTTTTTTACGAGGATTATTTTTGCTTTCGTTTTCACAAACGTTCATCGCCGCAGCTCCACTTTGAGCTTAGTTATACTTTTGCTTTTGACGCTATTTTTCATGTCGCCCGTTGTTTCATTGGCTTTTTTTTTACCTGCTTCGTTTTTTAAGCACGCTCGGACGGAGCGTATCTCTTTTCACCACTATCGGTCCTCTTGCTCACTTTTTTAAACTCACATCGAGCCTTCGCTCTTTCCCTTTCTCCCTCTAGCTGTTTTTCTCCGTAGTACCGCGTGACATACCATTTGCCAAACATACATTTCTGGCTCCCACGTACTTTTACGAGGCTCCTCGCGGCATACCATTTAAGGATCGATCGCCATGACCGTCGACCGTTTATAATTCACGGGTGTACGTAATCGCACCTCCACCCCCGCTTATGCTTAATAAATAAACGTATTTCGCGCACTGGTGTATGCCTGATTCTTCGAATACTTCGGACACGAGCGTCTCTCTCCGATTAATCTCGATTAAGGGAATCGCGCGATGCATGCTTTTCGCTCATTTCACTCTCACCACTTGACTATTCTTTTATTATTCGTTTCCAAATTCAGTTTTCTTTCGCTATCACATTCGTATTGAGCTTGAAAATCGAGGTGGATAATCAACAAGTTTGCAGTTGCTTTTTCTCGTGTCAATTTTATTATCGAAAGATTTGACTCGATAAAATGCTGGCTTCTCGATCAATATTTATCAATATTACCCATTGGCGTGGTCGCGTCTCCAGGGTCGTGCTCGTCGAAACAGTTCAAGGGCACCGAATTCCTCTCCTTGCTCGCGGATCGCGAGCTTGTGCTATAAACCCCGGCCCCGCGGACTGCTATCAAGGAAGGTTCAAGCTAAAGCACCGCGAACCAAAAATACAGCGCAGCGGTGAAGGAGCCGAAGATTTCTCTCTCCGTCTTTGTCCGGCCTGCTTCGATTCCTCTTTTTTCTTTCTTTTATTTCCCCTCGTTTCTTTCTCCTGCACTCTCCCTTTTCGATCGTTCTGTTCCTCTTTTGTTTTCCTTCTTGCTCTTACTCGTGGTGTATTAGCTTTGAAAACACGAGCGGAACCGATCGTTCTGCCATTGGCCACGCCATTAGCGTCCGGGATCGATTTGTACTCGCGGTGGTCGTCGACTCTTACCGGCATGTATACGTGCATACAGAACTTTTGCTCTCGCGATCGAAATAGCCGCGCTCCACGGCTGAAGAAAACGCCTAGGCGCGCTCGACATTCCACTTACGTGCATTTGTGTTGCACCGCCAAGTCGCGGTCGTTTCGTACTTTCGGCCTCGTTGATCTCCGCTAAACTCTGCTCAGCATTGGGATAGGTCGCTACTGAAAACCGACGGATACAGAAAGGCCAATTGTGTCGCCCGCAATCCTCGCATTCGAGGCACAACGAACGAGTTCGCACACTCGCTCGAGCTTTCGTCATCGAAACCCTTGCATATGCTTTCCCGTCATCAGCTTCGTTCTTCATTTACGCGGATAGCCGACTTTGTTCGAACAAGAACAACCGATAAATAGAAACGATGGAAGAGCGATGCCACCATCGATCAATGCTACTTTCGCCCAACATCCTTGATACACATTTTCATTTTATTCGGCAATTTATCTTGCGGCTTGTTTTGCCGATAAATTTGCGCACGAAATGAATCGTTGTTATTCGTCAGGGCTAATATGATCCTCATTTATTTTTTCGTCTTCGCGTAGGCTTCAAAACATTGATCAATTTTGAGGAAAAGGAAATGACGAATGCCGATTTTCGACGAATTTATTCAGTCCGAAATCGAAAGAGAAGAAACGAAAGGAAGATTGATGAAAAATTGACCATTTTTCATAATTCGACCAAGGCTCGGAATTGCAAATGATCGTAACCTTTTTAAGTAGTCCGTTGATTTATTTGATTTCATTTCGTAATATTAATAGTCGCTGTCGAATGTTTTATCGTTCCCGTTAATTACGACATTTACTCCGATTTCCAAACTAACAACCGCGATAAATATAAGTGTATTTTTGCCTGTGTCACGCACGCAGATTTACAATTAGTGTGAAAGGCTCATTGAAATGGCATTTTTGTGTTTTTCTCTATATGTGACCCTGAAGTTTGCAACGTTTGAGTCCAACGAAATGGTCTAGAAAAACTCTCGAATAATTCCAGTAAATCTCTAAATTTTGTTCCCTGCCGAATGTGCAATTAGTTACGAAAATGGTGAGTTAGAAAAATCATTTTTTCCTTCATTTCGTTGGACTCCAGCGTTGCAAACTTGAGCCTCGTCTCTATATGTCTCTCGTGATAATTTCTTTTCACTCATCGACGGAGGCAGCTTTACTTGTGCGCGGAGCAGGCGTCTCGAACCGAAAGTTTTTCCCCGCCCCGGGTCTTCTTTCTTTCTTCTTCTCCTTTCTCACTCCTTCTGATTGCGGAATGACGAGAAGTGAGAGAAACGAGAGGAAGGGACTTGGACTTTGGACCCGTTATGCAGGTCCCGCGCAAGAATGCAGTCGGTTCGTTGCAGCGATGCAGCGGGCGAGCCACATAAGATTCAAACACACAGCCTTACGACCACGCGACTATGTTTTTATTTTTTCCCCTTTTATTCGCATAGACTTTGCAAACGCGCGTGTCCTCGTTTCGCTCTTCCCGCGCGAGAGTCTATTCAACTTTTATCCTCTCGCGATTGTTCCTGTTCCTGTTCCACTCCAAATATGCAACCGTTTTTTATGCTAGCTGGACCTCGCGTGAATGTCTCTCTTCGTCTTGCCATCGTAGCGTGAATTTGTACCTTGGCAACAAAATACATTCGCAGTCAACCTTGAGTCCACGTGTTTGAGAAAATCTTCGCGGTCACCAGCATTTTGGAAATTTTTCGTTCATCATTATAATCACAGCTATGGAGGTTAAATTTTGAAATATTTTCGTTCTTATTTCGATCAGTTATCGCGAAGATTCCGATTCAGTGTCGATGCGAACGTGTGGTTTTAATGATAAAATTGGGCAGAATAACAACCCCGTCCTCTTTACGGCTCTACTCAAAAACAACGCTGCATGCTCCTAACAGCTCCATACTCAAATTTGAAAATCAATGTGTCTCCTCTTTTGTCATTAATCTTCTGTGTTATCCGCCTAGAAATGTTAAGGAGGGTGGCTACACTCGTCAAAATGATAAGAAATTTATCAAATTTGGTGATAATGTTCTTCAACATCAAGTGCGAAGACACCATTTTTTTCAAAATTTTCTTCTGCTTAGTTATCGAGTAATAATTACGCATTAAAGCAGATTTCTTATGCCCGGAATGTATACGCTATGCTTATACACTTGAACTTTAGTGATCAATTACTCGATAACTGTACAGAAGAAAAATCTTAAAAAATTTGTATTGTCAAATTTGGCCCTAAAGAATATGTTCACCAAATTTTATTAAATTCTTATAATTTTGAAATTTTTAATGTATTTAACATGGTTTAGCATAGCAACATTGTATCGTCGGTAGCCACCCTCCTTATGACGCTGAAGTTTCCAACGTTGGAGTCCAACGAAATGATCGAAAAAAACTCTCCAATAATTCCAGTAATTCTCATATTTTGTTCCCTGCCAAATTTCCGATTCGTAGTTTTTCAAGCTGCACCAACGATTCGTGAAATAAAAAATTGGTGAATTACAAACGTTTTTTTCGTTCATTTCGTTGGCCTCCAACGTTGGAAACTTCAACGTCGTCCCTCCTTAAAGAGTAGAGACACGTGATTCATACATAAAATAAAAATCTTCGGAGTGGAAATGTTATCGAGTAGATTTGTAAGAGTAGAGTTGTGCTGCAGCAAGTCAACAATTCTACTCTCAGTAATGTATTCAACAACAGTTCTCCTCTAAATACATGCTCAAAGAGCGGAGTTGTTATCGTGTAGAGCTGTGACGATGTAGCCACTAGTCAACAACTCTGTCGATAGTAATTCTCGATAACAATTCCGCTCCTTAACAACTGCGGATCTGAGTAGAGAACGTCCACCCTCTTTAACATATCTACTCCGGTGTGATATTTAATCCCCAATATCTCTACTCATGATGATTTCAGAACGTATCTCATCATGAGTAGAGATATTAAAGATCATGGATCATATACATGAGTAGATGTAGAAATGTTATGAATTTCGGAGTAAAGATTTTAAGAGCAAAGTTCATGACGTTGAAGTTTCCAACGTTGGAGTCCAACGAAATGATGGAAAAAAACTCTCCAATAATTCCAGTAATTCTCCTATTTTGTTCCCTGCCAAATTTCCGATTCGTAGTTTTTCAAGCTGCACCAATGATTCGTGAAATAAAAAATTGGTGAATTACAAACGTCTTTTTCGTTCATTTCGTTGGACTCCAACGTTGGAAACTTCAGCGTCGTGCAAAGTTCTTTTTGAATGGAGCCATAAAGAGGACGGTTGTTATGTTGCCAGGAAATTAGGAACATGGCTCTTGCTTCATGTGTCTCGTGGAATTTCGAATTCTTTGTTACGGAATTCTTGAAAAATTAATGACTTGGAGCTTTTTTTCGAACCTTAACTCTCGATTGCACAACTTTGGGTTACTTTTTTCGATCAAATTTTTAACTCTCTTCACAAAGGTTTAGATCTTGATTCTTCGTGCACGATTTCCGATGAGGATTATTATTTCGCGTCAAAGTTATTCACGCCACAGGACATTGTTGCGAGCTTTTATATTTATATTCTATTTCTCGAGTGTTTGGTCTCTCTGCATTATAAATCTTGAAATTTTTCACGTCTCTCGGCTTGGATACTTCCGAGAAAGGCCCTCCCGCAACAACGGTTTGAAAGTAGTTAGAGTCTCCGTCTCCCTCTCTCTTTTTCTCCTCTTCAAATATGTGCACACGTGTATGGCGGTAGTAGAAAATAGCCATTTCTGTATGGTCGAGCACAAGTTTGTCGTAACTATTCGAACGGAGTAAAGGGTTGTAAACACACGTGGACAGTGGCCATTTACAGTTGGAATACAGAGGAAAGACCTCGCAGAGGCCAGCTGCAAAACTCGCAGCTGCCAAGACCGAAAGCCAACGACTCGAGCTGTATGGAAATTAAATTTAGTCTCCCACTCCCTCTTTTTTTTCTCTCTCTCTCTCTATATTTCTTGTTTTTCCTCTCCTCAGTTATCGATTTTTAGCTGCCCTTTCGATTAAGTTTTTCAGTTTCTTCAAGAAAATCAAAATATGAGAAAAAAAATGGTGTTTATTTTATGCGAAAAAGCGAAGTTTATGGAGCTTTCTTAAAAAATTAATCTTATTTCCTCAAACATGCGACTGATAAAAAACCGCTGAACTCATTCCGTTGATGAACGGTCCTTCTGTAGATGATTTCGCAAAAATTTACGTGGAATCGTTATTCTCGAATTTAAAGAGGATAGAAGAAGATGCAGCGATGACTAGAACAAAAGAAAGGCATCGAAATCTCTGCCGGGCTCATTGTCCTCTTCTTCTCCTTCCTACTTCATAAATTTGTAAATTGGCAGCCGTTCAAACTTCGTCCTCTCGCCTTCAGACGTGCTCCGACGTCAGAAACGAGCCACACGGAGCCAACCACGTAGAGAAGCAAGTTCTCTGCACTATGCCCTCTCTTATGGCTCTTCTTCCTACTGCAATATAACGCATAGGCCAGACGACGACGACTACGACCAAGTTTCTAAGCACAAGCCCCATACTATGAGCTTTGGCTTTTACTCCTCTCTCTCTCTCTCTCTCTCTCTCTTTCGCCTAGCAGGAGAATTCTTCTGGCAACGTCGTCGTCGAATTATAAGAATATCCGCGCTGCACCAGACGGTGCAGACACGCCATTAATATAAAGACGTCATAAATCAGATTTATATTCGCATGTGCGTTTATCACCCATCATGTGCGAAATTTCTTGTTATCAAACTGATGGATTTATCGATTGATTGACCTTTGAATCAATCTTCGTACGAATCCATACAGTTTTATTGACTTTTCTGATCTTTTCAAGAGTTTAACAATATCATTGCGTTACATTTATTTAGTTGGTCGTTCGAAAATTCGATTTCACTGGAGTTTATTCCGATGCAACACAATTTCGTGTCATCTTGTAACGTCCAACCGGCGACTCCAGCCGTTAAAATACGCGCGGGTTCGTCGAGCCCTTTTGCCCTTTTTTAAATAAAAGCAATGCCATTGATTGCTCGACGCTTGTAACATTAGTTCAATCCTCGTAGATTTTTTCGCTCAACACGAGTTTGGTCAATGCGCCCATAAAATTACTGAACCGATCAACTAACCGAGAAGCCGTTCAAACCGTTTTTCGGCCTTTCGGCGACGAGGAACGTTTCGAAATCGAGCTTCAAATCGTCTTGAAGTAATCGCACTGCCAGCGAATATATACTCACGATGAAATATATAGAATCGAAAAACGGTGTTAAAATCCTTGAGTTTTAGATAAACTTACGCGCGCTATAGGGAGCAATTTTTTGTCCTCTTACGGACAAGGGTAAGCAGATAATCCGTAGGAGGTCATCGGGTTCTCGTTCGACTTGCACTACCGCTCGGTGGCTTCGTTCCAGCTCCCCTGGACCATAGGATATGTCGCGTAAATAAGCTCGTTCCCCCTCCCTCTTTTGCTTTTCCTCTTTCTCGTTGAATCTCTTAATTTGCAACGTGTAGCTTTGCGATTGGCTCTCTCGCGGTTTTGCGTTCGCTTTATGGAGCTTTTCTGAGGGTTCTCTTGCGGAGCCACGAGTTTGCACATGAGACTCGTACAAAAGGCACACTGCTCGCTTGTCCCTCGTTGCAGTATCCTGGCGACCTCGCAGCAACCGCGGACAGATATTTTTCGTCATGCACGTACGTGGGCCGGCGCATACACTGAAACTCATCTTTGCCGAGTGCACGGCCGTCCAGCTTTGCTGTCCAGACTCCGCTCTTTCGCCCTCTCCGTCGCTCTGCCCCTTGCCATTTCTTTTCATACTCTATTTTCTATTTGCATCTAATTCCGGCAGGCTGGCAAATGTGCGGTAGCTTTATCCTTCATGTATACTGCTTCCGCCGGGCTTAAACTGAGACCGAAAACTTCTTCAACACAGAACTGTGACTAGTGCCTCTGGATCGTTAATTAATGTAAAAACTTATTTAACAACTCGTTTCTGTCGCCTGTGAATGGATCAGAATGAGAATAAAATACGTTTTTCATTCGGTTCAATTTTATTGAGATTGTTTCGTGCTGGCGAAGTTCCGCGCTTTCGTGCATCGCTTTCCGTACTGGTTCTCAATTCCAGGAGCCACATTTTTGTTCATACGTTTCATTCGATATTTATTTCAGCTGTTTTGTGGGCAAGTGCTGGCCGCGGCTGTTGTAAATTTCTTCATCTTCTTCTGTCGCATAAAATGCGGTATGCGATTCAAGCGCTCGGGCGTATATACTTGCATCTATGGCATAGGTGTACTTGAGCTTGTCCCGCTCAGAAACCAGACGAACGCCTTCTCTTGGCGTATCTATACATAGATCTATGCTTCTTATTCTCTATTTATGTCGCTTCCTCGAACTCTCCTCGTCTCTATCTTGCTCTCTATTGCTTTCTTTCTTCACATCTTTGCTCCACGGGCATTACGTTTCTGCTGATATGCAAAACAGCATTATGCTTTATCCTCCCCCCCCCTCCCCCTTTTTGCACATGCACCATTTATTCTTATTCTTATTTTCTCATCTATCTAGTTCCCTCTTCTTTTCGCTTGGGAGGCTCCAGAAACAGAAATTCTTACGATATCAATCTCTTCCATATTCCTTCTTCTCGTTAATTCGTAGCTTCTCTAGACATTCTGAACCGCTCACTCCAGCTCCTAACTCCATTCATTCATTCACTTCGTGGCTTGCTATTTCTTTCTGGATTTCGTTGGAAGCAGCGTCGTATCGATACTTAGCTGTAACCAAGTCTTCGAAGCGAGTCGGACGAAGCCTCGTCCCTCTAAAATGTCACTTTGAACAATATTTTTTCAAGTTCGAATATCAAGAGAACTCCAATATTTTTGCTCGTTCAATAACTCGGTTGGCGTCATCGTTTTTATGCGATTAGCCCTTTCAGCGAAGTTTTCTCTTCCACTCACAAGAGTCTTCAATTCTCGTAAAACTGATGGCTCATTTATTGTTGCTTCTTTCTTGAAAGTATACAAGCTAATACCGAATGATTTTCATGGGTGCGCCTTCTCCACCATTCGGCATTAATTGTCAGACTGTTTCAAGGTTCGTATGAATGAGAATTGCGAAATAGATGAAGAAATGAAATAAGTAAATCGTCTCGTTTTCATTCGATGCAAAAATATCGACGCTACCGTCAGCTCGGTCGCAAAGAGCAGAAATTCAATTCAGTCGAAAAGGCACGCGTCGATGAGCCCACAACAGTTATCCTCTCATCGAGTTTCGCATTTCGTATTCCGTCGCTTTTAACATATATTAATTGAATATTTCTTTTTCCTCGACTACAACTACGTCTATACAAAAATTTGGAATATTTTCGCCGAAAAGGATCTTTGCCGCCGTGACGAGTATGCGAAACGTCAACGCCCTACAGGCTACCAGTTTACGTGAAATTCATTCGTACGTGTGCTTCCGTGTGCGTGTCCCAAGGCTCTTTCTCTCTTCCTCGCTCTACCGCCAAAAATATCGCTTTTGGCGTCGAATACGACCAGGTTCGTATAATTTACCGTTAGGTATACCTCGTTCCGAATTCCTTGACTATAATCTCTGCCATATGCAAGAAAACGTACCCTTTATTTCTTAAGGTATTACGCGACAGTGCGCGAGCTTTCCGGACACTGTCGCGCTACCTGCAACAATGCCATTTACCTGCACCTTTCGGTGTTAGCAGTGCAATGAGAACCCTCGATTCGAATTCAAATCGTATTCTATTGAGAATTTGTCGAGTGTACAGTCACCCTGGAAAAGTGATGCCGATCTGCAAATTCAATTCAAAAGTTTCCAAGGCGCTCATTATAGGGGTAAAACGATTGAGTGACTATGAAGATTTATTTATTATTGCCCAAGTCCAAACATTGCTTTTTCCACGTGCATTCCAAAATTGTTGCTCCGTCAATTCTCAAAGAGACGTTCCATTGGGTTATAAAAAAAAAAAATAAAATAAAATAAAAAAAAACGTTATAACTCAATGAAGTAACTACATATTTTAGGCTACGTTTAAGCAGAAACACAGCAATTGTTGAACTTTGTCTGTTTCCTTGCACCTCTGTATATGAAACAGAACGCAAAAGAATCGATGGAGCTTGGGATCCATCTCCACGAAAATGTTGAATACAGATTTGGCCTCAACAAAGCTGTTTATTCTTGGACGAGATAAACGTCGAAGACGACGCTGAAGTTTTCAACGTTGGAGTCCAACGAAATGAACGAAAAAAAACGTTTGTAATTCACCAATTTTTTATTTCACGAACCGTTGGTATAGCTTGAAAAACTACGAATCGCAAATTTGGCAGGGAACAAAATAGGAGAATTACTGGAATTATTGGAGAGTTTTTTTCCATCATTTCGTTGGACTCCAACGTTGGAAACTTCAGCGTCATACGTCGAAGCGATAATTTGGCGTGGGTCAATCTTATCGAGCATTAAATCCCGGATCGAACGTCTCCATCGTCAGGATTAAAAAGTATCGAATTTTCAGAGCCCTGAAAGTGGAAAAAAATGCAATTACAATCGCGATAAACTCCCCCATATTCGGCCCTTTTCGCGCCGTCTTTTAAGGTGCGTTGGCAGATTTTTTCCGCTGAATCGTCGCGGAGTGGTGGACCATTCGGGGAATAAGTTGGCGACGATTGGACGAGAAACACGAGTTTCAGGGGACGACACCCACACTCGGAACGTTCTCCGATTACCATATGCGGGGATCCCCGATCTCGAGCAACCAAACGAATCAACTTCTCTCTTTCTCTTTCTTTCTCTTGCAAAGTCCCCCTCGCGTGTCGCACTGTTGCGGTACCGGAATGTGTCCGTGTTCGTGCATGCGTATGTGTCGATTTCAGACTGTGGTGGCTATTCGGCGTCACTTCTCACGCGGTACCCTCAGTCTCGTGTCCACGCGGCTTAACGTCAGACACATCAAGACAGCTCTCTAGTCGGGGTTAGTCAGTTAGTCAGTCAGTCAGTCCGTCAGCCGGTCGGAGGCGAGCTATCGACCGCTCGCTTACCTTTTTCCGTACGTGTTCCGTTTCCCCTTTGATTGTTCATCCAATATCGTTGCTCACCTATCGCGATAACGATGATCATTTCCACTTATTTTTCTCTCGTCGCCAAGTTTTATCGACAAGCTTATTTAACATTGACGAGTGTCACGCTCCCTAAATGCCATTGAATGACGTATTTATGAAAAATCATTAGAATTATCGCTCAGAACGTGCCCGACAGTTTCGCCCGGAGCCCTCGAATTCGGATTAATTTTGAAAAAATCGCTCGTGGTGGTAACCAAAATAAAGAATAAAATGAGAACGAGTCGTGCACGCAAATTCCAAAGTCTTGAGATTATTTATTGACCCGAGGCATCGAGACTCACTTGCTGTTTTGTTTTTCTTTTCTCGAACAGTGTTTTCCACGCGTGAAATAAATCGAAGGGGAGATATACACGAGTAACCTGATGGATTAACGGGGCCTCGAGGAAGTACGAAAAAGCCCTGTTCGGGAATCCAATGTGCCATAAATTAAACAATGTATGCGTGCGGTAAAAGATATCCGTGGGAATATCGAGCTGATACGAAAATCGAAGAATAATCGTTTGTCGTCGCCGAACGGATTACGCATATCGCGAGACACGAGCGCCATAACAAATACATTTATAACCGCCTAACGAGACCGTCAATTAACGGCTTGGAGCACTAATCACGAAACTCGAAACTTCCCAGACCGGATATGAACGAAAAAAATTTCAGCGAAAACGAAAAAACTCAAACTTACCGTAATAATAACCAGTTGGAGAATAATTGCGCTGTTTTTGACAAATAATAATTATTTACAAACCGAGGAGAAAGATAAAATAATAACCAATACCAACGCAACGTAATTCACGATTGATCGAATAACACGCATTAATTAACCCGACGTAAGAGAAGAGAAAGAAGAAAAGAAACGAATCTATAATAATAACAACAACAACAACAGTATTCAACCAGCGAGTACACGCGCTTTGAAACATCGTTGGTCGTTTTGCAGATACACGAAAAGGAAAGTGGTGAGGAATTAAAAACGAACGAAACTAAAAATCAAGCAATCGAACGACGCTTTTCTCGGTCGCGCCGCGTTGTGTGGAGGCGCGTCAGACAAATAAAGAAAAAGCAAAGAGGTCGGTATTTTGGCGCGAAACGAACTCCTCCGCGAGATCACTTCCGGTGGCGTTGAATGCCTATTTTTCCTTTCTCTTCCTCTCTCCATTTTCCATTCTTCTTCAATCGCGAAAGTGATTAACATTCAGTTTGAATTTGTTCTTCGGGTGCGACGAGTAGTCATGGATTCGTGATTAGAGTGAGGATTGTTCGTACCGTACACCGAGGTGGAAAAGAAGAAGCTGAAGAAATATCGAACGATTTGCGGGCGAAAAGCGCCCTCCCGGGGACCGGAAGTGCGCGGTGGGAGATACGAAAAGAAAAACGAGCGCTCACCCTCCTCGAAAAATGTCGACCCAGGCTTATTACAAGGAAAGACTTGGCTTCGATCCTGCTGACACAGTCGCCGAACATCATCGCGAGCAGCGATCCCAGCACGGCTACGAAGAATCCCTCTCCAAGTTCAAAGGTCAGAACGGTGATAACAGAAACGACAGAAATGTCACGAGGCTCCTCGGCGATTCGATCGCTGAGGATAATAACGATGATATTAGTGGAGCCAGTGGTGGCGACGAGGACGATCGTGAGACCGACACGAGTTCAGGAATGCGGACTGGCAGCGCTCAGGCTTTCTGGGGCTGTTGGGCCAAATTCATCGAGGCACACGGTAGGTCACGCTGATGCTGTGCAATCCCTTTTTACATGCTGCCGCTGTCACAGAGCTCTTCATTTCGTTTTTGCATTTTTTTTTCTTCAATCGATTTTGTTTCATTAAGTTTTTTTTTTTTAAATATCTTTGTAGAACAAGATTTTTCGACCGTTTTTAGTTTTTGCTTCCGTTTTACGAGTTATGAGAGATGGAATGGTTTTTTGAAATGCCTCCCCCCCCGCCCTCATCAACACGATATTCATCGTTTGCGATAATTAGACTCGTGCGCTGCTTCGTTAGATTTTTATTTCACCTCCGAGTCTTCGGAATATTTATCCACAGGAAAATTCTCACGTCAGTTTGTCCAATTCGTATTTGAGCCCATTAATCAGAGTTCATTCAGTTATTTTCAGTTTTTTTTTCCGTTGTTGACATATTACATTTAATTTTAGTTTTTCCCATGTTCCTTTCAGTAACAAAGATTTTTCATTGGCACGAAATCGTTACTCAACACACTTTCCGTGACTCTCAGTTTCATCATTTTATTTATACTATATATAAAATGACGGGAAATTAATAAACTTGAGTGAGAATATTCCCGATCTTCAGAGCGATTGCTCAGAGTTTGAAAGCACACTAGAAAAAAAAAATGGAACGTATCAGTAGATTGGCTTCAATAGAAAGTGAATTTGCTCGGTGATTTTAGTATACGAATTAATAATTCAACGAAGCAGAGCTGCCCACAAATATTTCAGGAACATCGTTCCTTTGTCCCGTTGAATTTTCAAGTTTTTACCCTGGCATGGTGTTACGTGATTATTGCTTAACAACGAACCAAGCGTCCGAGAATGGAGGATAAATACTGAAGATTTATTTGGTGGAAGAATCACTGGGAGGGCTGTACTGAGCTTTTTTGAAGTTACAAAAGTTGAGTAGATTAATCACACAAATATTTAACGAGCGAATGAACTCGAGCGATTTTCATTCAGAAAAATCTCGTGAGTTTTTTCGATTTGAGTAATTTCCTGTGGCTTTTAAAACAGCTCTGATTGGTTTGTAGCTCGTTAGGAGATCGACGATTACTAACGCTTACGAAAATAGTTATCTATTGCCTTTATTTTTTTTTTCAAGTACTCGTAATCGGTTCGTTCGAGGTAACGAGTTATATAATTTCGAATGTTTTTATCTTTGAAAAATGCGGGATTACAGTAAATTCCTGAGGACGATCGTAATATCTTTTCTTTGAAAGCCTCTCTAGCAAGTTGACCGAACTAAATTGTCAATTAGGGAATGCCTTTGAAGATTTTCGGGGTTACAATAACATCGTTATGAGACACGAATCTACGAATCGACTAACGAAGGCGATGAGCATAAAAACTTTTGAGCCTTGGAGCTTCGAACCCGGTTAAAATGTTCGTCTCCTCCGCAGCGAAAGTATCAGGAAAAAATAGTCACGATAAGATCATGCCAGTGCCAAAATATGCGGAACGAGAAGTAAACTTCCGCTCTCCGTTTCTCTCATTCGTCTCGTATACTCGGATAACGAACGAAGACGAAAGTGAACCTCGCGCGGTTGCAATACGAGCTCTCGGCGCATGTACGCCTGCGATGCATCAGTGTGACACACTCGTGAAATTCCACTCGTGAAATTCCGTCTCATATACGTCCAATTCATATGTGTAGGATATGTGAAATATTTTTATGATTTACCTTTTGTACACACAGCTATGGGTTACGTCCGCGTGAGTCTCGAATCACGGTCGTAATATCAAGTTCACCGTTCACTCAGGCACCTAGATCCACACGTTTTTACACTGCTCAATAAAATTAACACTTTATCCATTTTGTTAATACTCTCTCACGACGATTTTCCTGAGTTCGTCCATCCGTCCGCTGCGTTTATGTGCTTGTTCATCGAAATTGATTCGTCGATTGATTCACATTGCCATTGTATATCTGTACTTGATATTTTCTTACTTACGATCAAGAAATCAGCGAAATGAAACTTCATAAATCATTCTGCGTACCGTTCCAGTTGAAATTTCGTGAGATTCGATCGATAAGACGCTCATTTTCATAACGAATTCAACTTTGTCCTTGTTAACAGAGGTTTTTTATTACTCGTCCTTTACTTTGATGCTTTGAAGAGAATAGAAAGCGCTCATTGGTGACGTAATCGCCTAAGTACTGGTAGAATCGACGCGTGGGTGTAGCCATATTAGCGTATCGATGTACCGACACAGATATAGTTGTTTCATACTTGCCGAGTCAATGGAGCGTCAAACGTACGGATCGTGCGATCGGGCACCTTCGATAATTTAATTCGATAATTAATTGCCGGTAGCGATCACTTCGCCTCGTCTTTCCGCTTGTTTTTTTTCTCTCTCTTTTCATATTCTTTTTACTTCTTTTACCGCGACGTTTGCGCTAGTAGAACGCAGTAGAATTAGCTTTCCAACATCGGCAATAGCGAGGCCGAGTGTTTAACAAACAGCGGGAGGAAACGGACGTCAACTCTCGACTGAATCGTTCTCACAGATGAGAGAATTGTTCTCGAATTACCTCTGCTTCATATATTTTAGCGTACTCGACTCACTCCGAGCTACCTTCGTTCACGCAAATAGAGAAAAACCTTTATGCACTCGAGCAATCCGCTTAAAATTCAACGCTTGACAGTTTCTACCGATTTCTACCGAACTGTTGAAACAATCAATTTTTATTTGGAATTTTTTTTTTTTTTAACGAACGCATCAAACGGAATGTTTTTTTCTTCTTTTTTTCTTTTCATGCGCGCTTCGCTAACATTACGTACGAGAGAGAGAGTAATCTTCTGGAAAAATAGTTTTTGCCCCGTGTCCGGGAAGTGGTTTTTGCTTTTAATCGTTGAGTGTCAGGCTCTGAGGGCAGAGAAAATTCTTGGCATCACGATATTAACATGGTTGATTTTTTTCATAGTCTTACCGACAAAGTCTCGCGTTTTTGTCTTCCTTTTGTATGTTTATTTCAGTATATTATCGGATGTTGATCTATTCATGACTTGAAAAGGAAAAAAATGATAGTTTTTCGAGTTTTTTTTTTTTTTTTTTTTTTTTTTTTTTTTTTTTTTTTTTCATTCACAACGTAAAGTGCGTTGCGCTCGAATTTTATTGAATATCAGGGCAAATCTACTCTTATTCTCATGTAATTGATAGTCGCAGCACTGATTCAACTTGAGCCCACGTATTTGTTGATTTCTCTCGTCAAGAGTAAATCTTATATTGATTTTTGTTCGCGCGAACATTATTGGCCACAATGAAGGGCGAATCGAGCAATGATTGAAGTGATTGGCCCGCGAAAGAGGAAACGCAAGTTATGCTTCACACCTCGATCGTTCTACGCCTGCTCCTTAATTCTCACTTTTCCGTTCTGTTCCTCTCTCAAAAGATTTTTAATATATATTGGAAACACAAGGCGATCCTCGCATTTTATCGTGACCGAGGCCTTGGAAGTATTAAAAGTAGGGAAAAGTTTACGACGTGAAGAGCAGGGGAAAACGATCGCGTGCGGTGAGTTTAACGAGCGATCGAATATGTTGTTGCTAGTGCAAAACGTGGATCAATGCATAAAAACGCGACACAAGCGTGACTCATCAATGATTATAATGGCGACCACTTTCCACTTAAATGACGAATGGTTCTATAGAACAATTGGCAAATATTTATAATTCTTACTTTTGCTAAAAATGGTCCTAACGTTTTTCTTCAGCACTATTATCAATAAAAATGATATCGCGGTTCAATTTAGGGAGGGGGAAGGTACAAAAAGCAAGAAGATTTTTTTTTTAATCCGAATTAAATTTCAGTTTCTTCGTTATTTTTATCAATGGAAAATGGTCCCAAAATTTTTGGGAACGTGTAATATTGATAAGAAATTATATTATACGACGAATTTTAAGAATGGGGAAGGTAAAAAGAAACACAACTTTGTTTTTATAAGCGAAATTTCAATTAGCTACTGCAATCATTTATTCTTTCAGTATTTATTGTTTCAAACTCATACAACCCCTTATATTTAACACGTAGAAGTGATTGAGTGGGTCTGGAGCATCTTTCGATGTGTGTGCGAAATCGTTGGGTCGGTACATTACACTTTTAATGTGTGTGTGTGTGTGTGTGTGTGGTATCGTTGGGCGGGTCCGGAACGTCTTCCTCATCTCGTATTTTCATTTTCCTATCATCCCCTTCGTGATTTTTTTCAGATTTGAAAATAAAATTTTTAATAAAAACCTTTTTATCTTCCCCCTCCCTAAAACTAATCGCGGTATCATTTTTGACGAATGATAATGCTTGAATAAATAATTATGACGTTGAAGTTTGTAACGTTGAGTCCAACGAAATGATCTAAAAAAACTCTGCAATAATTCTAATAACTCTCCAATTTCGGTCCTGTCGAATTTGCAATTCGTAATTCTTCAACCTACACCGATGCTTCGTGAAATAAAAAATTGGTAAAAAATTACAAATGTCTTTTTCGTTCATTTCGTTGGACTCCAAAGTAACAAACTTCAGCGTCGTTAATAATTTGGCATGCTTTTAAGCAAAAGTAAGTATTATAAATATTTACCCAAAAATGTTGCATTCAAGAGGTAGCTGACATTGAAACGTCAATGCCCACTGCATTGATCCTCCCACGCACGTTGCATTGCCCTATGAAATGAAATCCTAAAAACACAAAAAATAACCGCGATTAAAAATAAAGTTTTAATTTTCAATTCCTTACGCTAGCTTGCAACGGTGAATCTTCTTGTATTTATTTTTAATCCTACATCCTTTTTATCCCAGTTTTCTGACTGCATCCACGAAACAAAATGAATCGACGATATGGAAGTTATATATATGCAGATTTATATTTGAATACGTACTATATTCAGTGCAATTATAACAAGGCACGATATATGAACTGCTCACGTTAATAACGTTCATTCACAATGGGGAGCCAGTCCTCGTACATACAAATATATCTCGACGAAAATAATATTATATATACACGTCACGCTGGAATCGAGCTGTGCTCTCCTGCTCGTAGTGCCACAGAACTCTCGTCTTACGTAATACGATACGTGATATTATCCTTACGATATACATACATAATGTAAATTATAATAATAAGGATAATCATAATATAATATATGCATATACCGGATTAAAGAGGGTGGATCACAAAATCAAAATAATCAGAATTTGATAAAATTTGGCGATAACATTCTTTGGCATACAAATACAATTTTTTTCAAAATTTTTTACCACATGGTTATCGAATAATTGAGCATTAAATCGAACTTCTTATGCACAAGATGTATAAGAATTACTCGAGAGGTATGTGGTAAAAAAATCTAAAAAAATTCATATTGTCTCATATATTTTTAAAGAATACATTTACCAAATTTTATTAAATTCTTACGACGCTGAAGTTTCCAACGTTGGAGTCCAACGAAATGAACGAAAAAAAACGTTTGTAATTCATCAATTTTTTATTTCACGAATCGTTAGTGCAGCTTGAATAACTACGAATCGCAAATTTGGCAGGGAACAAAATAGGAGAATTACTGGAATTATTGGAGAGTTTTTTTCGATCATTTCGTTGGACTCCAACGTTGGAAACTTCAGCGTCATAAATTCTTATAATTTTGAAATTCTTTATATTTTTCGTTGACTTATCACGCGGAGCCTTTTGACGCGATCGTCTCGATTCACCAAACCGTCCACGTGCGTCATCCCCTCCATTCTTCTCAAAATTCGTTGAGCATTTTTTCTGCTTCTCTCTTTCCCTCCCGCCCTTCTTGCTTCTTTCTTCTTCGGTCAGTATGATAACGAGATTGGTGGCGACTGCCTCACAACTCTTTCAACATATCGGGGGATCTATGCTCTCGATAATTTCGACATGTTTTCCCCTCCTTTAAATGCTTTTTCGGCCTTTCATCTCGTGCCTCGTATTCTCTCGTACTCATACTTTATTCTCGTTGTGATGATCGCCCCGAGGACTCTCGCGATTCGAGACCTTCAACGGAATATCCTTGAGACGAAACTTTTGATTCCCGGACGAATGAAACGAGGAAAAAACGTGAGGCACACAAGCCGTGCAGAGGAAGAACCGAGAGAGACGGAAAAAAGAGCGAATTAATCTACGAGGAGCAGGTGCCCGGTTCGCAGGGTCACGATTCGTAATTACCGAGTATGAGCGCATATGATGTTCGTAAATTATATACATTCCGTACACATCGCAGTTTATATAAATACGTGTGAGCTCCATACGTGCCTCGTGTAGATAATTATAAATCACGAACTTTAAGTCCGTTCCCATCTATTTATTTAATTTTTTTATTCCCAAAATCTCCGAATGCAGTATTTATTCCTGTTTGTATTGCGCAAAACTCCAATTATTGTCAGTAAATCTCGGTCGAGAAGCTCTTTTTTCGACTTCACGGTTTATTCAACGAGTATATATTTATCTCGTTAAGAGGCTCCCGTCATCTTGGAAATCCATGGAAATAAACACGTGATATAATTGCACTCATTTTTTCCCGATCGAAACATTCCTTTTGAGCTTTCTTTTTGAGGGAGGAATCCTCTTTGAAAAAAAGCATCGAGTTTGTCCACTCAATTTGCTTATTTTGAGTGAAATCGCACATTTTTTTCTCACGGAATGGGTTTGAAGTCATGATTTTTTTGGTGAGAAGCTATTTTAATTTAACGAGTATCGCGGCATTGAACTTGGAGTAACGGACCTCTAAACTCCCAGCTCCTTAAAGCTTGGAGCTAAAATTCTCTCAGCAATATCGTTCAACGGTCTGAGCTGGGAGGGAAGCTCTCGAATCTCGGGCAATTACGAGAGAAAACAGGGTGTGAACATAATCGTCCAAGATTAATTTGATTTATTGAGCTTTTACTTCCTAATTCGAAGCTCAAGCCTGCTGTTAACCGGCTATTCTGATATAAAGGATTGCGAAGCAAGACTCGTGCCTTTCTTCATAGGGTGTTCCGAAATAGATGAGGTCACAATAGACGCGAGGACGAGGAAGCGGCTAGTGAAAGGGAGGCGGGAGTGGCATCCGGTGATGATTCCAAGTATTCCCAACAGCCAATATTCACAGATGTACTACGAACGCACATTGGATAATTATCCATGCAATTCTCGTCGTATATCGACGATCGACGCTGCTCCAAAATAGCAGAGACGAAATAAACCGTTTATACACGGAGAAAACGAGGCCGAAAACTAAGAATATAGTATCTCGGGGACAGTATATAACTGGGTTGCAGCATTAAGGTAATTCTATCGCTTCAGTCTAGTCATATACCACTGCTAATAGTTGAGACTTACAGTAATTAATATTATTGACATATGGAAAAAAATTATTTCTTATAAGTAAAATTTTCCATATGTAATCCTTTAAATTAATGTTCGTACTGAATTATAAAAATTAAAAAAAAGTTAGTCCAACGATTCGCGTAGTATCCCCAAGTTTACGTTTGGCAACGCAGGTTCTCTCCGTCTTTTTCTACTCGACCGCTCCTGAGTGTTTAACCTCTTTTCTGTTGATCTGCCAAATTGAGGTTAGGACTACACTCAGCTGATGCCTTACTGTCATGTCTCTTTATCATAACGAGTCGTAGGAAATCCAATTCCGGAAGTTCAAATTAAACTTAATATTTCCTAAAAAAATAGGCCGATAAGGGCAACTTTTTTTGGGAGTATTAGATTACTACAAGTATTGAGTATATACGAATTGCAGTTTTTTTTCCAGAATTTTATGGATTTCTATTAGGCAAATATATATTTTTGTAGCAACCGGAAGTTAGGTTTTTGTATGCTGTTTTGAAATTCCTTCACGAAAACCACCAATTTTAATAATTAATTTCTCTGAAATTAGGTCGATAACCGACCCTGAAATTTTACACAGCCCTTTATTAAAGGTTTAAGTACAGCATAAATTTTTTTTAAAAATCTTATGAACTAAGCCTGGCGATAGAATTACCTTAATTCGAAGAGCAGTTATAAGAACTGTCTATCCACCATAATAAAAATACCAATACTCATCCCTTTTATTCAAAAGACTTGAGAGTGGTTTTCTCAATAAAAAATCTTTTCAGTCACTTCAAATGTTTATATTGTAAAGTATGCTCGGGCAACCCTGAAAAAAAAAAAAACGATATGTATGGTAAAATGTCACACGTCTTTGGTCTATATTCGTGTATTTATCATAGAATTTACTGTCTGACAGTCAAAATTTACGACGCTGAAGTTTCCAACGTTGGAGTCCAACGAAATGAACGAAAAAAACGTTTGTAATTCACCAATTTTTTATTTCACGAATCGTTGGTGCAGCTTGAAAAACTACGAATCGGAAATTTGGCAGGGAACAAAATAGGAGAATTACTGGAATTATTGGAGAGTTTTTTCCATCATTTCGTTGGAGTCCAACGTTGGAAACTTCAGCGTCATCAAAATTTGTGATTTACAATACATTTCCACTTATCAATAAGTGCTATAGTCTGCCATGATGAATAACGCTCGAAAACAAAACGAAATATAGTTCTCGCACGTGCATCACTTTTTGCTATCCACATAAAGCTGTTTAGAATTGAACGGATGAAAATTTGTAAAATTCAAAAAATACTATGCCGTTTGTAATCGGTGCGCCTAAAAACTTTTTAAATTCTTGAAAAATAATATATTCCTCACTACATACAAAACGAATCCGTTTTATCCGTGTAGAAATTTCTGAAGCTCGATATTCATGGCAATTTTTTGGCCTCTTCATCAACTTTGCAATTCATTTTCTTTGCGTGCATATTTCTCTATCATTTTCATTTCTCAATTTCCTACATATTAAAGTGGAATCCAGTTGCGTTTTCAAAACTTTTGAATCCTTCTTTCTTCACTGCTTCTCAGTAGAGTATTAAAATGTCAAGAAACCTAAAATCTCATTGTGGGCTCGATGTCTGCTGTGAGAGCTCCGTGAAAATTAGTCTAGCAACTCATCTCGAGTTATACAAGTATTCACAAACGCTTGTATGCAGCAGAGTTTTGGAAAGGGAAGATCTCCTCATCTGCTTGACTTTAACTCGGTTTAAGTTCACCCAACTACTATCGAACCGGAGGCACTTTTGTTCAATCTCAGAATATACAACAGCTCTAATCACCCGCATCGTTTCGACAGCCTTCTGGTCCTGGAGGCTGTACACAGGCTTGTATTCGTGTGAAAACATTCATTGCGGTTGCCGGGTGCACTGGAGACGCGGAGATTTACTTTTGGCCTCTTGCACAAGACTGAAAATAAGCTCGAAACTGTTGACGTGTGTCGAATCTCGCCAATGCATGTGACGGCCCATTTATTATTAACTCTTAGTGTGCACACCTTCACAGCGAGTCACTTTTTATGTCAAATATCTCGGTAACTATGCGCTTTTCGGAATAAAAGGTTTAGTCACTTTTTGCAGTGAATTGATCCAACTTTAAGGCTGCAAAGTTGGGTTTCCAAAAAAATCTTTTTTCATTGTTCAAAAACGTGCTCAAAGTCGATAGTGCGCGTAAAAAGCACTTTTTCGGTTAAATCTCTCGTAAAAAATTAAATTTTGAGCTTCGAAAAAAATCCTTACAGAGTTTTACAGACAAGGATCCATACTTTAAGGGAAAAATAGTCCACTTTGCAACCGTTCCAAAAAGTGTATTTATTTTGGAGTATGAAGTTGGCTATGCTCCCTACTTTTATAGAGGGAATAACGATTTCTTAATATTCGGGGTTTTACTTATGAGATGCTCATCTGTAAATGCTATTCATGCGAGAAAAAAATGTTGGAGTCAACCTGACCCGAGATGCACACACTAAGGGTTAAATGACGTCGCCCTGGCGGTGCGGCTCTCAAAGATTTATAGCACATGCCTTAAATACGACAAGCGGAAGTCAAAGCCACGCGATGCTAAGTTACTTGCTTCCCATAGTTTGTCGCCCTGGTACAGAAAAAAGTATGAAAATTGCGCATGCTAGCGAGAAATAAGAGCGTCAACTTTCCCCAGTCGTATACGTCGCGAGTTGAAATACGGTTTGAAAGAGTCACCGGACCAGAGATAAGAATGTCCCGGGGCTCTTGTACCAACATTCCTGATGAATGGCGCGGACCGCAACGATGCATTCGTATATCGATTCACGGCCCGAGAAGCTTCCAATGACTTGAGCAAAAAAAACGTATTGAGATTGAGATTTCTACGGAGATTGCCTGCAAATTTATCGAAGCTTTGGCGTTACTCGTGTTCACCGGACACTCGTGAGAGTCGAGTGCAAATTTACTTTTCGATTTATTTGACGCTCGATTCACTCGCGAAATCTTTTGACAATCGATTTGTAAAGAATTGAGAGCGTTTATAGTATACGACAGCGCGTTGCAATCGAGTGAGAACATTGCTCCGAGATTCGCGAAGAAGCCCTGCGTCATGGAGTCGCACGTATGCGCGGTGCACGAGTGCACTTGAATCCTCAAAGGCGTAGGCGGACAGAAACCACGTGCGCAATTTTTATTTGCTTCTTATTTAATCTCTTCCTCTCTTTATTTCGCCTTCTAAGTTCCTCGAGAAAATCAAGTGCACCGACAGTCTGAGAATGCACTCGAGCTCGCCGGATACCCGGCGAATAAGTGGCCCGGATTTTTTCTTCGATCGCGAAAAATTGGCGCCACTTTTAAGGTCGAACGACGTCACGGGAATCACCGCGGAGTTCACAGCGCTCGGCTTATTGCTTTCATCGGCGGATTTATTCATTCGACGAGCCGCTGATGCAGCAGCAACATGCGTGCTCTCATTGCTCAATGTTCCCTCGCGGCCCTGAACAATCAACAAATAAGATTTACGGTTATGGGGCCCTCCGGTTATCATTGCACGCCAGCAGCGCATTAGTCAAACACTTTTTTTCAATCAATCTCTTCCATTCTATAATACCATAACTCTTTGCTCCCGAGACAAACTCGATGAGTTTTTTCGCATTCCGTATCTAAATCGGTCTCTTAAACGCCGCACTAATATGGTCATTTCCGAGCCGCATTCGCCTTGCTCGCGTGTTCTTACTATTTTATTATGCAATCATTCCGTTTTTTTATTCGCACGAAGAACAATTTTCTCGTCACTGGTATATCTCTACTCTTCGATTTCCAAGACGCGTTGCATCTCGCGCACAGTCTCAACTGAGACTGCCGTCTAAGGCAGGAATTATAGTTGACTTTATATGTTCGAATTCAAAACGTGAGGCCAGATGTTCAGTATTGCGTCTTGGAAAATTCCATTTTTCTGAAACTTTCTCTTGACAATTACACAGGCCTGTATTGTACCGTTAAACTTGACGACGCTGAAGTTTGCAACGTCGGAGTCCAACGAAATTTGTAATTTGAAAAAAAATTTGTAATTTACCAATTTTATATTTCACGAAATATCGGCGCAGATTGAAAATCTACGAATCGCAAATTCGGCAGGGAACGAAATTGGAGAATCACTGGAATTATCGGAGGGTTTTTTCAAAATCATTTCATTGGACTCCAACGTTGCAAACTTCAGCGTCATTAAACTTCGCTGATGGCTTGGGACTGTGTGAGATTCACGAATCACTCCCATTCAACATCTTGCGGGACTGCGTTATTGTGCTTCGCGCGGAAAAGAGCTTTCAAGGCAATGCTTTCGTGGGAAGCGAGGACGGAAAAAGCTCGCGGAAGGAACAGATTGAGGAGATCATAGTCGTGTAAAGATAAAGTGCGTTTTCGAGTAGCCTGGAAATTGGGAATATTCAACGTCTCCGAATCTTTAGAATGACCGGAAAAAAGGAAGAGAGCCGTGCGAAAGAAACAGCGCGAGGGGAGTGTACGACGAGTTCTCGAGAAAGGCGAATAACAGATTGTATGTACGAGTAAAAAAGTGACGAGACAAAATGGTTCTCCGTACACTCGTATTATTTCTCTCTTGGAAGTAACGAAGAAACGTTCCTTTTTCGTTTTTTCTTTCCACATATCGCCATCAAGTCGAACGAGAGAGTGCTCGCTGGTTGCGGATACATTCCGGGATGGACGTACTCAGTTAAATGAGAGAGAAGGAAAAGCTCGAGGCGTGGGCAGAACGAAATAAGCATGTTTGCGTGTCGAGTGTGTCGCACGAGAATCTCTTCTCTCGTGCGCGGTAATATGTGCCCGATAGAGAGGAGGTTCTACCAGAAGAAGCACGCGTTTGCCTCCTCACTATTTGCCATTCCGTTTCGCTCCTCGATGTCGAATGCGTAAAAGGAAGAGGAAAAGGTGTAAACCTTGGACATGTATATAGAAAGAGAGAGGAGAGAGGCGAAGAGCGAGAGAGAAAGGGACAGAAGTGGCGCCTTGTAGTCGCTCTTTCTCTTTCCTTCTCCTCCTGACGTCATCCGCTATTTCCGGAGAGATCGATGGTCCCGGCATGTCCTTTTTTTCTAGTTCATCTTCATTGTTTTTCTTTTAACTACAAAAATAAATGAGTGCAGCTCTGAGGAGAGAACGGTCATCGAAAGCCTGACAATTTCGGTCCGCATGCGATGGACTTTGATCATTCATCGAGGTGTATTCCCGTCGAAATCACCAAGCCAAAATGACGCTGAAGTTTCCAACGTTGGACTCCAACGAAATGATCGAAAAAAAACTCTCCAATAATTCCAGTAATTCTCCTATTTTGTTCCCTGCCAAATTTGCGATTCGTAGTTTTTCAAGCTGCACCAACGATTCGTGAAATAAAAAATTGGTGAATTACAAACGTTCTTTTTCGTTCATTTCGTTGGACTCCAACGTTGGAAACTTCAGCGTCGTGCCAAACGACCCTCAGTCTCTTCACCTCGATCTGTAATTTCTTGGTGATTCGCTGTTAGAAAGTTGGAGAAATAGACACATGCACGGCGATGGATATGCGTATATCATACCGATCTAAACATTGCCTCGGTTTACACGTGTTTATCACCGGGGGAAAAAAAAAAAACACTCCAACGGCAATTGTAAATCTGCCGCGACGAAAGCATTATTTCGTCAAGTAAATTAATACCGCTCGTTAAAGATTCCTCTCTCGTCTTGAAAGAGAAACGAGCTGGGAGGAGAGGCCGAGACATTGGGAGTGTACTGTCTCGTTAGCACCGCTAACTGCACGCAGTTTTGTTAACCCTGCAAACGGATGACCGAAGTTAACTTCTTCACATATATTTATGTGTATTTTCCTAGAGTTGAGCGTGTTTACACGCCGCTCAACTCGGGATGCACGGGATGTTGACTTTTAAAAATGCTCCTTCTTCGAGCCACTGCGCCACTGCAGCGCGTGACATACCGTTGAATGAAAATTTTCTCGTTACTCCTAAATGTGCGCATCATTCGAATTCGGACCCGAGCTTTTCCATGTATTTACGAAAGCGCTGAACAGTTATAACGCCGCTCCTCGTTTCAAGCCTCCGTGGACGAAAGCTGTTAAACGCAAAAGAGGAAGTTGCCGAAAGAGGAAACTCCGAAGAAGTTTACACTACTTTCTCACAATCGAAAGATGGAGAAACTCCCCGACGTCTGTAATGGCCAGTTTCGCGGCGAGCTCCTCAAGAATTACGACCTTTTTGTGATCCCTCAAATCCTCCTGCCTCGCTTCTATTTATTATCTTTCTTTATTTAATCTTCCTCGTCGCTAAGCTCACTATTTTGCCAATCTGTCGGCTTAGGTACCAGCTGCGTACCCGCGGCGTTAACGGGGGAAAACCGTTGGACAAGTATTTCTTCGTAATTTTCGTGAATCATCGGCACAACCTGCTGTCTCGTATTTTTTCAATTTGCTGAACTCGCGAACAAGCGATTTCCTTGATCGATCGAAACGCCGAACTCGTCTATTGTATAGCTCAGATCATTGGGGAAGCAAATATATTTAAAAAAATTCATTCATTATTTAATCGCAGAAATTCATTCGGAGAGTATCAAAACGACCAAAACATTCCTTCAATTAATGGATACCTTTTACCCCTAAAATATTTGTCTTTCATTGGTTTAAGTATTTTTAAAATGTACGATTTTATATGATGGATTTTAAAAAATTCTAAGAATTTTCCAACTCATTTGGTTTTCCAATGTTTGAGATTAACTTAAAATCTTTATTTCTCTTGTACTTCCAGATGAAAGAGACGCCATCCAGAAAAAGACGTTTACGAAATGGGTGAACAAGCACTTGAAGAAGGTAAGAGAATAAATTCATATTTTTCATTTACTCGTAATCAGTATAAAGCGTACTTCCGAGCGAGATTGTGGCATCGCGTAACAAATTATTGTCAATCCATATTTGCTCTTCTCGAAGTACGGATCTCCAGGAGTATTCGTGGGAATTTTCAACAATTTTTTTCATTACGAGCAATCTCGTGGAGCAGGTATATCGAGAGATGATAAATCTGCATATTCATTGATTACGCGTTCACCATTTTTGGTCGAAGCAGCTTCGAGCTTAAAATCCATCAATATTGCATATGGTTTGTCAATGATGCATGCGCCACATCATCGAGCATTTAACGACGTTGTTTATCAGTCAAAGCTGAGCAGAGATCATCAGAAAACTATAATCATTTGCGTGGTCATAAAAGATCGTGTATCGTATGGTTTGACACGCGATGTGAGTTACGTCTTTTCGCGTAAAAAGGGAAAAAAACAGTTTTTATTACGGGCAAATGAGATGAGAGCAGGAAATCGGTAACGAGGCGTGGGTCGTTCGTGAGATCAGATTTTTTTCTGTCACGACAAAGAGTGGCAAAAGTGTAGATTTTTTGTGCTTTTCAGTCGCTACTCGATCTTTTCCGATCGTGCGTCTTCACTCATTTTCAAATCGAACAGACATCGAGATTCTTGTTTGAGCTTCATAACTAATTTAACGGCAAGGATAAATATAAACTTTAAGGATGATCAATGACCAGGTCGAACCCAAGATTCCGACCTGAAATTTTTGTATGATGTAGACGGATATTTTACGCGACGATTAGCAAAATTTGGGCTAGATTGGCCATCTAGTTATTTTGTAATTAAATTGCAAAGTCGAATATTTTGAGGCACCGAATACACATCATTTGTGGGAAAAGATCGACCGGAAGTGCCATGAACACGGCTTTTCTCGCCCAAAATCCAAGATTCTTCATTAATAAAGCCATTTTGGAATAAATTGGTCATTAAGAATTTGCTAAAAAGTAGAAAAATCGTATTGCACCAGGTTTTTAACAAAATAATCTCATACAAAAAAGTTTCGATTTCCGGTTGAAAATGGGGAGAACGACGAAGTAGTATTAAAAAATGTGGCAACGTCATAACTAATGCCGCCGGCGGTCATAACCTAGCTTTACTTTAAACACGTTGCCGCAAGTGTGTGTTGACGATATAATTTTTTTAGTTTTCACAAATTACTGTGCCATGAAATACTTATGTATCGTTAATTATGCTTCTTCAAATCGATAACACGAATATTCAACAGCGGTAAACGTAAATCAGAACAGCTATGAATGAAATAATTTTGGGCTCTCTCTTGACTCCTAAGTCATGATCGATCATCCTTGAAAAATCTGAAATAAAATGGATTTCGGGAGTTTTGTCTGGGGATCTCCAATCAAATAATTGAATAAGAAGTAAAGACGTCTCCCGACGAAAATCTCGGCATCTATTTTATTTCAGATTTTTTAAAGTTTACTAGGCGCTGTTGCTCCCGAAGATAGCTTATAACCACTCGCGTATACACAACTGTCAAACTGGCAGTACACATCTGTCAAACTGACAACGTGACTCCGATTTTGAAAGCCCCAGCGACCAATCACAGTACGAATAAAACGACAACAATGCTCCCCGTTGATGATCAACTTCGGGCGTCACTCACCAACTTTTTAGAAAGGGAAATTTCATATAATTGACACTATATTTGACACACAATGTCAACTTGACATTGGGCAACTCACCGCCACATTGTTCGCGTATATCTTTATATATAATGTAGAGTTGACACACTTGGCCACTTGGTCGCTGTCGAGTTGGGACCCTACCTTGAAAACAGCCTCTCGAAGTGAAACTAGCAACAAACAATGGTGTGAAGTAGTCGATGAACGAAATACATGCTCATATCGCGATATGTTCAAACAATGTGTAACCTTAAGGAGTTTCGATACCTGTTAAAAAATGTTAAGAAATTGATAAAACTTGGTGATAATGTTCTTCAACGTGCAAAAGCTCAATTTTTTTCGAAATTTTCTTCTGCATAGTTATCGAGTAATAAAGCATATTAAAGCAAAGTTCTTATGCCCGGAATGTTTGAAACGCTATGCTCATACACGTGATCTTTCGAGTTCAATTACTCAATAACGGTATAGAAGAAAAATTAAAAAAAAAATATGTATTGTCGAATTTGGTACCAAAGAATATGTTCGCCAAATTTTATAAAATTCTGAACTTTTTGAATTTTTTTATGTTCTTAACATGGCTTGGCATGACAACGTTGTCACGTTTGAATAACCTCGCTTACTCTCGTGTCGAATAATTTTGAAAAGAAGCAGCAGCCAGCTATTCTGACGGGCCACTGAAGTCAGACTCACAACAATGCAACCAAGTTTTCGAGCCAACAAAGAAAAGAAAATTCGTCTTATGGATTCAAAATTAATTAATTAGGAAATGAGTTTTCATAGTCTCCGTTTCGATAGCTGTAAGGGATCATGGAAATTTAACGACGTAAAATCCTTGCAGCTGTGCAAAAGTTTTTGATAACTCGACTCTTGAGTGTAACGTGAAGTTTTAGTGTAGAAAAGGTTAATCAAAGGTGAAACGAGGCTTAAAAGCACCCGGCTAATGAATAATCCAATAAATCCTCCGATGCGAGCCGAGATAAGTTTTGAATCATGCTCCAATTACATAAGTGCTTTTCTGTCAATTATAAAACCAAGCGGATTAAAATCGATATTTAAATTGTGCATCGAGTTGCCAGCGGCTGCGAGCTTAAAGGTGAAGAGTGTGAGCACGTTCGGAAGGTGCTGGTATTAAAGGGCGTTGCAAACGTATCGTTCTTTCTTTCTCTTCCTCTTGTGATTAGGACGAAGATAGCTGGAGAGGTCATAAATAAATACGATTGGGGCGTTACGCGATCCATTATTTATTCGATTAAAACCGGGCATTATATTATTTTGTGTCTCGTGTTTTCCATACATTCCTTCTTCGTAGACGAGTCGGCGAACTCGATCTTAGTCTTCGTCAGTTCGAACAACGAACGAGAGTTTTGTCGCAGTGGCGCTGCTTTATTTGCATATCATTGCGCACAAGTTTACACGACTGTTCTGCTCTACTATGATGAGAAAAAATCGTCATGTAAATACAGTCGACGGTAGTGGGGATGCGAAGGAAAATATGGAAGGGAAGAGAAAAAAATTCAAACGAGTCTTACGGATTATAAAAGTGACGTGTGTCGTTTGGCACGTATGTAGGTTGGACGTTTTTGTTGTGTCCTATTGCGTGTGCCTGTGCTCCTGGGGCACGTAACACTTCTATATATGAAAGTCACAGTTGTCCGGATCGACATTACCTTTCGTCAGAAAAATGATACGCGTGGGCGACGACAGACACACGCGAGTCGCAAGATATCGTACCTTGCGTTACGAGATGACGAATTATCTAATCTTTTCGTTTGTTCCAAACGTTTCTCAATCAATTCTCAATGAAATGCTGGGAAACAAACGAAACTTAGGAATATCGATTTTCGATATGGCTTCTTACCATTCTTCAATCGAGTATTCACCAACGTATTTAGGTACGATTATAATACTATGAGATCGCTTTTTTTCAACTCGAGGTCGTTTGTGAACTGTGATTTTTTACTTTCGCAATCCTCCGATTTGATGAGTCGGATGTTTTTGTGCAGTTTATTTTTTCTTCCGTAACTTCGTGAACCGCATTCACCTTTTGTTCTCTCCTCTACTTTGCTGAGTATATATACGTGTGTCGATTATATACCAGCGTGGTAAGTGGTGCATATGAATCCGTGGATTGTGGTAGATTATGGAGCATCGGTGGCTCTCCTGCATTCGTCCAATATCCTGTTATTTTTTAGGCATTGCAACCTCGGATCCGGGTCTCGCTACTTTCGACTTTGCGGGCCGGCACCTTTGAACGTGCAATTGCGTTGGCATTTATGACTGGGAATCGACGATATAGAACCGCTTTTGCAGTCTTGCAAAAGGAATTTTGCGTCAGGCAATTTTCATCTTATTTTATTAGTTATTCAGATTTTCGTTGCTAATCTCACCGGCCAAGTTGCGAAGTTAAGCCGGAGCAATAATCGCTCAGTTCCGGAGAATTTACGCTCTTTTTTCACCGCATATGCAGGTATAGGCACATTTATGTACACCGACACAAGAAGATAATCGCCCACGAATTTCAACCACGCCCACGTATCAAATTTTCTTGACCTCTCCAAACAGACGTCAAAGAACATTCTCTTTCCAATCATTCTATATTGACACGTATCCCTCGTTACTCTAACCGTTTCGTTGGCAATTGATGTTTTTATTTTTATTTTTAATTTTTTTTTTTTCCTTCGGAATACGAAATTGACCAATTACCGAATTCCATATCAATTAGCCAGGCAGACACGACGCTAAATACACACGCACTTTTCGACGAAACACTCTTTTCACAATGACTCATGTGACTTCCATTATTCTTCAAAGTATACAATTATACAGAATTGGTTTTTTTGTAATCCGATTGTAAGAGAATCGCTCGATTCGTCTCGATGATTCAAATCGTTCGTGTGCCTCTGCTTCCCATTGTGGTTTATATTCGTTATGATCTCTACTTTCGCATTTATAGTTCAATAGATATCGTGGCTCATTTCGACTGTCAAGTTTCATTATGAAAAAAGTCGAATCATCAGAGGGCTTGCGATGGCAAAAATTCACGGTGAATTATTCAGTTCCTTTTCGTCCTCGGTTGATGACTAATTTATTGATATCCGTAACGATCAATCGTTGTTTATCAGTCTCTTAAATTTTTCTCGTCGTTTCGGAGCTTAAAAAATGAATGAACAGAAAGATCGAAGCAACAGACAGGGCGGACGACAAAAAAATGAGCAAAAAAGCCCGGCGGACGAATCTCTTCCAGAAATGGGTCGAATCCTGAATTTCAAGGCGAACAACAACACACTAACGAAAGGTGCAACTATACATAAGCACGACGATAAAAATAACCAGTTCGGCTGCATCGGAGTCAAAGGATTTCGAGAGCTCTCGCTCTCGTCCAAATGTTTTTTTTTCTTTTTTTCGATGTTCCTTCCACTTTATGTATTATTACGCAGCCACGCATTGTAAATTCCATAACGACGTTTCATCCGCGGTGTGAACTATTTTTTAACTAAAATAATACTTTTTCTGCGTCTTGTGATTTTTGCAAAAAAAATCACTCCACGAGATGGTGAATTTATTCTTCAAAACAAAAGCTGGAAAAATCGTTCGGTTTCTTCCACCGTGTAATCCTTTTCTCGCCGAACTCGCTATGAGTCACCCACGTTCCTCACGACACGTAACCCCCGTTGAAATCTCCAAAAGAACAAAGTTGTGCACGAGATTTCACTCGCGCGTGTATTCGTGGAGCGAAAAAAAGAAGGGATTTCGTCGTATGAAGGTTTCTCCTCAATTTGAATATCAATGCGGCGCTTCGGCTCACGAACAATTCTTATCTTTTCGAAAAAAAACACGTCGCATCAAGAACTCTCTCTTCGCAATACACGTGTACTCATTTCGCCAACGAATTGTACAAAGAAGAATCAATGTTTTGCTAACGACACAAAAAGAGAATACTGAGGATTCACATTTTTTCCAAAGAAACTGCAAGGTGATTAGGTTGCTTTTTTATTCCAATATCTGTTTCTCCATCTTCTTGGAATTAACATTTCAAAAGCCATTTTTTTCATTGGGAAAGAAAACGACGACGTTCGCATCGTTACAAAGCAGTCCGAAATCTGTCGGTTATCAATTGCACCACTTTTCGAATACCCTAATCATTTTCTCCTCCATACAAATCCTTCACGAACAGTCTATCAATCAAACAGTATAATCTGTGCTACCATCTGTCTACAATCAGATGTTATGCACACAAAATAACTGAACTTCATCGGCATGAACGCGGCCAATCACCGCGCGAAGTCATCATCACAGTCCAGAATCTCGTGAGGCTCGATAGTGCACAGAGCCCTTTTTTCATTTATGAGAATTAGATAACGCTGAAGTTTCCAACGTTGGAGTCCAACGAAATGATCGAAAAAAACTCTCCAATAATTCCAGTAATTCTCCTATTTTGTTCCCTGCCAAATTTGCGATTCGTAGTTTTTCAAGCTGCACCAACGCGATTCGTGAAATAAAAAATTGGTGAATTACAAACGTTTTTTTCGTTCATTTCGTTGAACTCCAACGTTGGAAACTTCAGCGTCGTAGAATTAGGATTATCATTTCGTATGAAGTTCTCATTGGAGCACCCCGAATATAGAAGAGGCGACGTAAAAATTTCTAAATTGCGACCCAACGTTGATGAGCCTGTCGATTTAGCAGTTGACTCCAGAACTAAACATAAATACAAGGATAAATAACGTGCAGCGCGGAATAACCTGATACTCCAGCCTTGACGTTTCTTTGCCAGAAGTGTAACTCGCTTCGTTGATCGGAGACAGTCAGGAGTGTTTCCATCGTGTATCTTTCGCTCACTAACGTGCGTAAGTCGCTATACAGAGAGCAGCACACCTTATTATATATCATTACATACATGTGTGTAATATATTCAGTCGAGACGTTGCACATGAGGCAAGGTCGTGTATCCGGCACTCTTGAAACAGTGCACCTATATACACTCGCTTCACTCTGCTGGGCCGACACTCGCCACTGCCTTTTTCAGATTCTTTTCCATCTCCGTCTCTTTTTCTGTCTCCCCGTCCTCGAGTCCCTTCGGGGCTTTAAATACATCTGAGTATAATCCTGAAGCAACGGTGCTATTTCGCAATGTTGCACCTTCGGAACACGATTTTTTTCACGACTCCTGCGCGTATTGCTCATCAAAGTCACTCTTATCGAGGAGCGGCGATCCGATCGACGTTTCTTCGAGCCAGTTTTTATTCAATTCGTCGCTTACCCGATCAATTGTAATATTTCATTAAAAGTCGCGGGGTCGAATGAATTATACTTTTTCATTTTCCGTTTCGTTATCGCTTGCTAACGGAAACGTTACTAAATTCGATGTGTTTATTTAAAGTGACCGGAACTGGTAGAAAAAAGTTGAAAAAATTATACCACTCACGATATTTTTTTCTAATCGATGCCGCGTTAAAAGATAAAATAACGCGTCGGTGAACTTTGATCTTTCAGCATCAATCGGGCTGGTGATTTAGACTCTTGTGTTCTCAAGCGGTCTGCGCTAAACGCTTCTCCAAATTGGTCTTTGTAACTCAGGTCTGCAATTAAGAGCACTAAACTATGAAAAACATACGTGTTTTTCTTTTATTCAGATTCTTCGGCTTGCGAGCAGCCAGTTTCGGGACTCCCTTGCGTGTTGTTTTTGGGGGAAGGGAAATAGACCGGGGAAATAATACACGTGCGGATGTTTTTAAAGTGATGAAAAAGTTGGAGAGAGTTAGCGAGTTTCGTAGGGTTTCGCTTTGCTTCCGAGGCTACTAAGAAATCAACTTTGAACATATACTGGCCCGGAAACACGGATGGAGAGTATCGAAAATGCCGAAATTATTCATACGTTCGAGCGATCGCGCCCGATCCGAAAAAATGAATCATCAAACGTACTGCTCCAATTATAATCGATTTACGAGCCGCTTTATTGCAAGAGCAGCGATAATAGAGTAGACGACGCTGAAGTTTGCTACGTTGGAGTCCAACGAAATGAAAGAAAAAAAAGAAAAAAACATTTGTAATTCACCAATTTATTTATTTCACCAAGTATCGGTGCAGGTTGAAAAACTACAAATTGCAAATTCGACAGGGAACGAAATTGGAGAATTACTATAACAGGGTGTCTAACGACCTGAAAAGTCATGAAAATTCTTAAATGTCATGAAATTACACTCGGACCTGAAAAAATCATTAAATGTCATGAAAAATTACCAAACAACCTGATTTTTTAAGATCTCTGCAACGCTCATTGTCATTGTCGATTTTTTGGTTTTCTTCAACATGATTTCAAAATTCGCGGGGTGGCGACAATGTCTGGTTCGTCAATACTCATCATCGATATAAAAACGAATATCGAATGAATAGTTTGTAAGAAAAAAAAGATTCTTTATTTCAAAATAAAATATCAATTCTTTGTTATTTTTATTGAATTTTTTTATAATTAAAAGATGAATAAAAAGTATCAGAACCATAAGAAAAGTCATGAAAAATTCCTGTTCCTTGACTTAAAAAGCCTTAAAAGTCATGAAATTTCTGTTCTGGTCAAAATTAGACACCCTCTGTATAATTATTGGAGAGTTTTTTTATCATTTCGTTGGACTCCAACGTTGCAAACCTCAACGTCATAATAGTAGCACTCACCAGTTTCCGGTTGAACCCCAAAAATGGTGGATTGAGCAAATAGTAGAAATGACGCGCACGAGTGATACGTGTACTACCTTGATGACAAGGACAATCGGTCTTCGTTGCCTATTAGCAGACGTTCACTTTTACTCGAACGTTTGCCGACTTGGACGATGAGTTCTCGTGTGCACTGCAATATACTTTCAAAATTACTATTTCCTCGAGGGTGTGGACGTATGGCCGAATGAGGGAGAGAGAACTCTTTGGTGGTCGGTCTTTTAAACGCGATTAGCGAGCGAGCTTGGTAGTCGGAGAAGTATAATGAAAAATTGTTAGGAACAGGGCTTGTCCGAGAGTCCGTGAACAACGATTCTTCCTCCTCTTTTCCCTCTGCTGCTTCGGCCTCTTCTTTGCCACTTTGGATTCCCGTTGTCATGCTTTGGGCGTGTCCCGGCATTAATCTTTGACATCGATTTACAAATTACACGAGAAACAGAAGGAGAGACGAGAGCTGCGATATTCGAGGCGCGAGAGACTCCTCGGACCGTGAAATTGACCGAGTATCGCCGGCACGCTCTTTCTTCTCACTCCTCGCTTCCCGCTTTACAATTTTCGTCGTGCTAACTTCAACGCTGAATCAACGAGTTACACGGGGATCTTAAAAATTCCATCTTACGCTTGAATTTTGACGAACTTTACACGAGAAAAACTTCATAATCAAGAGTAAATAAGATTTTGACACTAGTTCCAACGTTCCAAGGCATCGCGTCAAATTCCGTTTTGATTGCCGACCCGAAACTCACGCGACAATCCTTTCCCCTCGTATCGTGTCAACTTTTCGAGTGTCCATTTGACAAATGATTGCTCGCACTTGAAAAATATGGGTGTGAAATAAAATGCAAAATGCACGAAAAGTTGGGGGCTCCTCTCCAAAGGCCTGGAGGTCCCAACGGCACACTTGTTTCGCTTCCTCGTGCATTATTCATACCGATTCGCCAATTATCGCCGCGACGTCCTCTCTTCGCGCGCGTTCAACGTGTAAATACGTCACGCCCGCTATGTCGCAAACGGATAATCGTGCGGCGCGGAGACTCGCCCAAGATATGTAACGCATGCACGTGCGTGACATCGAGCATCCTAAATTCATGCGGAAACCTTCCTCCAATCTATACGGGATCCCAACAGTGTTGCATCACTGTATTCATTAAGGAGGGTGGCTACACTCGTCAAAATGATAAGAAATTGATCAAATTTGGTGATAATGTTCTTCAACATCAAGTGCGAAGACACCATTTTTTTCAAAATTTTCTTCTGCTTAGTTATCGAGTAATTACGCATTAAAGCAGATTTCTTATGCCCGGAATGTAGGAAACGCTATGCTTATACACTTGAACTTTAGTGATCAATTATACTCGATAACTGTACAGAAGAAAAATCTTAAAAAATTTGTATTGTCAAATTTGGCCGTAAAGAATATGTTCACCAAATTTTATTAAATTCTTATAATTTTGAAATTTTTAATGTATTTAACATGGTTTAGCATGGCAAATCGTCGGTAGCCACCCTCCTTAAATTAACATCACTGGCAACATCTTTTTGCACGGACGGACTTGCAAATCATGGAAAGTTATTGTTACATCGACAGTAGCAGGTCGATCTCTCGTTTTCGAGAAAGAAAAATCATTCAATTTTTTTCTGTGTGTCTTCACGAACGCCCGGGGGTGGAAAAATGAGAATGGTAAAAGCCTCTTGAACATCACAAAATGTAATTAACATCAAGAACCGGCCGGAATTGCAACTTCTCTATAAAGAGAAGCTGGCATTATAAAATCGAATCATTATTTCATAACTATCGCAGAACAATTGTTAGATCCTTCACCTGGTTTTTTGCCTCATTATCGTCTTGTAACTTCTACTTGTTCCGTTCGTAGGTTACTTTTTGTTCTTACTGGTTACTCGTTGCGTAGGATTGTCGTCGATTTATCAACGTTCTCGAGTTTTTACTTGGTGGGACACATCACTCCATCGGTATGCGCGTTCTTTACGTTTTCTACTGTACAATTTCCGTTTGTTTTCTCATTACCACGCATGTAGGATTTACCTTCAGTTTTTCTTTCTCTTTTTACCTCTCTCTCTCCCTCTCAATCGTTTTCTATTTCTGTTTATTCATGTTTTATTTCGTGGGGTTTATAAAAGTTGCTAATTTTTCTAACCGGATAATTGTACAATTAGCTCGTAATTTTTTCGTCTTTCTGTGCGTTTCTTTTTCTATTTTTTTTTACGTTGCGACATTATCGTGGCGCGTAATGTCGATGATGTATGACGAAAAAGCGTTCAGCATCGAATTACTATTACGTTACAAGCCTTATCCGCGTCCGTAAACTTCCTTTACGAGCGTATTTACGAGTCGGAAAGTAAAAAGTAAATCTTCTTCAGGCCAGTCGATGTTGCGAGCAGAAATAACGATTAGACACGAGTCACGTCACGCGAGTATCTTTCTCGAAGAGTTGGTTCCAATTCGGATTACTATTTTAGCTCGTGCAGCAGGTTTTCGTTCCAAGAAATTAGTCGCAAGATGATTCAACTTCGAAGATTATAAATTAGTCAGCATCCTGCGGGGAGGTTACACTCGAAGCTTCCTGGCGCTTTGTTCCATCGATAAAATCGTCATTTCCTACTACGAGAAAACACGATTACGCAACGATAACTTGGCCCGATCCAAACCCGACACAGATTCATCATCTGATTTTACTCCTACAAGGAAATCGATGATTATTATCCGTTCGTAAATCGCTTTTGTAATGACTTCGAGAAGATTGTGACATTTGTCCGACAGAGTCATTATTATTTTACGATCGAACGATCAATCAAGGCTGTTGGAAGAGACGAACTCGTTGCCGCTCTTGAAATTCAGTTATTCCGTCCGCGTTTTGTTCGTTAACAATGCACCTTTGATTATTTCCCGCTTAATTTTGCCATAGAAAAAGTACATAAAATTAAATCTTTCTTCAAGTAATGAATACGAACGTGTAGAGTTGATCCATTCCGAGTGCCACATTTTCATGGAGATTTCAGTTTTGTATTCCAGTTATTTGTCAATTGTGAATTGATTATTGAAGCGAGCAGGCACCTTAACGCGCCTGCCTACTCTGGCTTGGGTCAAAGTTGCGGCGAGGTGCCGAAAATTTATCTCAGTATCCACCCAATTGTGTTCTCTCGTGGGTCGCGCGAGGCTTTACGGTCGAGGATAGGAACATGCGTGGGCGTCCTCGTAACACGCGATATCGTATTATTCCAGCCTGTTTGACAGCGAGGCCGTCGAGAGGCCGTTCCAAAACTTTCATTCATAGAACTCGTCAAGTGAGCGTTTCCATTGCAATCATGGTGTGTTCCCTTCTTTATTTTAAATCTATTTCTTTTGTACGTTTTTTTTCTATCGTCCTTCCCTTTCGTCCAAGTAGGCCTGTCTCATTTTATTTATTTCCTTTCTTCGGCTGTGAACATCATGAAACTCGCCGATTCAAAGATCGCGTGGGTCGACATCCTCTCTTCTCGCCGTTACGCGATCCTTTTTATACCTTTTCACTCCTTTGATTTAATTTCCGAAGGTTCTTCACATCCTTCACTTTTACTCCGAGCAACGCTCGAACTCGCTTCGCACAGAGTATCTTCGGACGGTTTAAAAAACTCGAAGCAATGATTTTCCTTGAAGACCTTTCCCCGTTTGCATGATGAAAAACAACTATTTTTAATATAAATGAAATTTCGAAAAGATAAATAAATTATTTTTTTTTTTCGTCGTCAGTGCTGATCCATGCAAAATGACCCTTAAACATATATCAAGTCTCTTTCCCTTTTTATAGGTATAAAGTGAAGCGAGACGGATCCGTCTCCTCCATTCGTACTGACGTTTTTATAGAAGAATCAAGTTTTGTTTTGTTTTTTTTTTGTTTTTTTTTATTCAAGTGCGTAGTTTCATTACGAAACAATTTGGTGGAATTGACCTCGAATTCTTCGACAGACTTTTTTCGACGAGACATTTTTTTTCGGAGCCGCGAACTGTTGGCGATCGTCTGTATATGTTTTAGGACTGTGTTGCACCGCGGGTCTTATTTACTGGTCGCATCTTTCCGTCGAATCTGACTTACCCTTTCTATTTGTTTTCCGTATTCTTTCGAATTTGTTTGTTATTTCGTCTCCAACGTTTTTCTTCCCTTTCGACCGCTTCTGTTCAGCGGATGTTGCCTCGGTGCGTTGTACCGCTGTTGCGAAACCCGATGTTGCCAGTTTTTTACAGCATATACATAATAAACGATCTTTGTGGACGACGCATGTCTGAGTTTGATGCAAATAAACGGGAGAGGCCTTAACGAGGGTAAAGAGAAAAGAGCCGGAAAAAACTCTGTAAACACATTGTTCGTGGCAAAACGAGCTTTGTAACGTTCTGTTTTCTCCTCTTTATGCCCGTCTTTTTCGTAGGTCAGTTATCGAGGTTTAATAAAAATCGAGCTGTTAGATGAGGGTTTTGAAGAAACTGAATATTCATTCGATCTAAAAGTTTGACGGATTCGTCGCGACACCGCGACGAAAGCTTTTCATTCCGTTCCGATTAATGCCCAGTTAGGAAATTGTAAGGGTTCATTTTGGTGTTGAAGACGATGGATATCGCGTACCGAAAGCATCTTGTGTGGCTTGATTCTGGCAAAAAACGTCTGCGAAGGAGGAGGCAAGGCTCGTCCATCATTCCAACGCCCCTGACTTTTGAGATGGTGCGCGACTCTTTGCATCAACGTTACTCCTTTATACTTCATTTTGTATTATTTTCTTTGGAAGATACGTGCAAGCCGCGTGCGGCTGGTGTTGCCATAAGAAAAAAAAAAAAAAAACGAGAGAAAGAGAGTCTCTTTCTCATCTTTTTCAACTGAGAACGACAAGAAGCGCAGAATTTTCTGTTTGCTTATGTTCCTGATATCGCAGACTTCTTCTTGGAACATTTCTTTTTCTCTTACCATGCCCTTCTCGCATCTCTCTCTCTCTCTCTCTCTCGCTCCCCCCCCCCCCCCCATTGCTCTTTTTCTTCGTTTCTTCTTTCGGGTGCTTTCATCTGAGATCCGCACTCTTTCTCTGTTTTGTCTTCTCTCGTCACTTTGTCTCGACGTGTACACGGACTCTGTGGATTTTTCTTTATTTTCGAATCCAGCAAAGAGATTCTTTCATTCCGATGATATTTGCTATCACAGATTGTTCCTCTTATTCCCTCTCTCTCTCTCTCTCTCTCTCTCTTTCTCTCCAATGCACGAGTATTGAATCGAATATAGTGTGCAGCTGCAACGATATTCCTTTATCGAAAACACGTTGCGGATGAAGACAGCTGAGAAATTGCGGAATTCTGCGGTGCGTATGGTTCGCAAATGTATCCAACGTTTCCTGGTTAAAAGATAGATACTATACTTTTGTTTTCCTGTTTCCTACATCGCTCGTTCTGTTGAAACGCTCTCACACATCCTGATGAATAAGCGTCGTCAACGCTAAATGACGTCACTTTCCGTGACGTCATTTAGCGTCACGAAAATACATCAAAGTTTAATTGGCCCTCAATTCCTTTGCGTTGAATAAACGAGCGCTTGAATTTATTGAACGAATATAAAATGTCGAATGAAACCTTTTGGGATTCCGTGTCGAGTCGTCAAATGATCGAAGATGATTGGTCCACTGGTTTTCTTTGACAATGAACTATAAAAAAAACTCATAAATTATAGAACTCATTGAGCACTTTATGGGACTATTTGAAATAATTTTAAATTGGTACGCTGCTCATCGCTCGCCTAGAAGCTGCTCTATCTGGTTCGTACAGAGCCTGCCCTTTCTCCAGACGAATAGAAGAATATAAAGATACTATATAGAGTCGACACTCAGCTGCCGGAAGCCTTGATATAAAACGACATCAGCGCCAGGACTCCGTATCCCCGTTAATACGCTCCTTTTATTCTCTCTATTATCTTCTCTCGCTCCCCCGCTCTTTCACTTCTCTTTCTCATTGACAATTCCCCGAACGGAATCGAGACAATCTCAATTTATGACGACGATGGTTTGACTTGGCGAACGCTTCTCCATTTACAAAAGTAAGCGACTCTGCCCTCTCGCTTCCATGTATAATACCGTAGAGGAGAGGAAAACCCCGTTTAAAGATGGCGTGAGTCATCGTTTCGATTTGGAGCACTGCCGCATACGAAACAACCCGCAGAGCAGGAGCCATCGATCCGAAGACTCGCGTATGTTCCTACTTCGATTTGAGAACTCTGGAGTTCAATTATCCGATAGGTTGAGCCTTGGAAAAAATTTTTGTTCATTCATTTTCATGTGATCGTCAATGCTTTTGTCGAAGATTCAGCATCGGATCTTTGAACCTGGAAACCGCAATGGTGGAGGAAAAATTTTAGTCCATTTTGAAGTTGCATAGCGGCCCCCTGTAGCCATATAATTATATATGCAAAAGTGCTTGGATAACCATCGCGTATCGATTTTTTCTTCCAACCGCAAGAACTTGCCAACAAGATTGTAAAGTATGCTGCTCTTACTTTTGCCGAACAGATGCATTTCCCAAAGATGCGAGATTTACGAACACGTAATACGTCGGTGAGATGGAATCACCCGGTAATATCTTGTGATACGGGGTTATGCATCTTCGATAGATCGAAGATAAGGTCGATTCCTCGTACCGGGTATAAGCTACTACACGATATTCCGAGTTTAAGGTCCGGTCGCGCTACGACGAGGATCTTCCTCCCTCTCTCTCTCTCTCGCTTCCTCGCCCGCTCTGTCTCTCGCTTGAAAATGGCTAAGGATTGAGGAAGAAACTTGAGGAGGGAGCAAACAAGCCACCGTGCCGCATCTTTGTATCCGCGCGCTCGTTTGTTTTTGTGTTCCTCTTTTTTCTTCGAGCAGAGTCTATTCGTGTGCAAGTAGGAGATTTCGCGTTAGTGCTCGTGTGCTCGTATTCTTTGGGTGCTGTGTTTTATCCATTGATGCAAGGATACGAGCTGTGTCTCCTCGTTGAGCAAGACTTATTCCTAGCGCGGCGCTCATTAATTTGCGAAAACGGATCCTGAATCTCTAGGAGCTCGCTCGCGAACAAGGCCATGGGAACTTTAGCCGGTTTCGTACCTTTTCTCATCCCTCACTTCGCCCCTTGATCCGCCCCCTCCCCTGTCCTCTTGCATTCAGCTCGTATATAGGAAACGTTCTGTGCATCCTAGAAACGAAGCAACGTGAGAGAGAGGGGGATGGAGAGAATCTGCGATAATCCGTTACAACGTTTCATTGTGCTCACGAGCTTATCCTGCCACATATTTTACGTGTGTCGGTCTCGCCCCGGTCTTCCTCGCAAAACAAATATGTAACGCGTTACCGTTTCAGTTATGAAAATTTCTACTCACGGATTCTACTTCTTCATCATATAATTTTGGATCTTTCAATTGATGATGGATTTTGTGACTTTTGAACAGTTCCAAAACCATGGCTTTTCGTCTATTCTGAATCGATCGTCGCAATTGATAATCGTTCATTAAAAAATGATCACGATGGGCTTTTCTACTTACGTTTTCTACAAGGATAAATGCACTTCAGAGCAGTTTTTTGTTTCGATCACGATTGAGATATTTATGCATCGGTGCACGAGTGCCTCCGAATGCAAACATCTATATTTTCATATACGACACGAGAATTTCAGCTGAATTTATCCATTTGTGACTCGGTGATATGGCATTTCAATTGGAGTATCGTTCAATAAGATATCGCCAAGCGGATAAGCGGTATCTTTCTTCAGGTATGCGCTCCAATCGACTCCGTGTATATGCGGCTCGAAGCGATAGTGTTCTCGAGTTCCGACAACTTTTCCCACGTACGAATAAAGTGGGAAACTGCACACGCGCCCAATGCCATAACTCACACGGTTATTGTCGGTGCTTTGAGTCTGCATCTACAAAGTGTCTCGTGATTCGGAGCTTCGGGATATACTGCACAGATTAATTGAAAAATCGCATTCGTGACGCTATTCGAATCGCGAGGAAAACGATCACTTTTTAAGCGTTAATTTTATTCTATCGATTCTCGCGTTGATTGAAAGACGCGATAAAAAACGGAAAGGATCGAAACGCGAATCGATTTTCAATAGGCTATTGTTGCGTCGAGATTCAATCAACGAAAACTCCGTTCGAGGAATGCCAAGAACAGGCACAGCTTTATCTCTGATTCTCTCATTGTTCGATTCCACCCCGCGATGTTAATGATGAATGAACTTATGGCGGTAGGAAATTGCGAAAAAAAAAACATTTCCTTCACGTCACGTACGCAAATACCCGGAGTTCTGCATACTTACGGAAATAATCATCGGAGTAATTTCTGTGTGAAACCGCACATGACGACGATTAGCCTGCCGCTTCTGAGGTCATCCTTCGAATCAGGATACGAAAACAAAATGAGAGCGTTGCCAGCACAGTTTTGGGCTTTTCAACCGCGATGTTTGTACGTGGACGCGAATTTCGCTGTGTTTATTATCTCACGAGTTTGACTCTCAAGAAATTCATGCGGGAGAAATTTGCTCGTACGCGGTTACGATTTTTTCACCATTTCCATTTCAATGAACGTTGGCGAACATTTATAAGCTTTTCTCGTTATAAAAATGATGGAGATAAAAATTCTACCGTTTGAAGAAATAACGAAATGACGCAAGGAAGTTGTGGCCGCCGACCGCCGAGTCATTTGGACGCTTCTGCAACGCTCCGACTGAATTTTTATTACTTACGCTTACGCATTCATAGCTGCTGGTTTCTCAAAGATTTTCGGAAACTGAATATCGTAAGTTCTATCACATCATTTTACAACTCCCTTAAAAAGTCCGATGTCATGCGCGGTTCGCGACATGGTGGAATATCATAAAGATTAAAAACTCTGGCGATATGAGCAAGCTCCTGTGGGCTGGAGAAAACCTAATATTTATGCTTCGATACTCGGAATCGTATCCCACAAAATATTTACAGCTGGATCATGTAAAATAATAAACCCTCAAAGTTCTGTTGTTGACCTTCCCATCGATGTTGTCTCCACACTTCAATTTTACGAGTCGCGGAGTACAGACGATTAAATATTTCCTAAAAATGATGTAAAGGCGCGTAGAAAAGTGTTCGATTGCATTGGAAAAATTGTTGCCAAATCGATTCAAGTTATATCCACAAATTTCGGAATAAAGCGATCGTAAAAATCGGCATATTGTAAAAACTTTTAAACTCCTAATAAAATTATTCTCAGGCCTTATAAAATCTTTCAGAACTTCACAAAGTTTAAAATCGTGACAATTATGAAGTTGATAATGATAATAAAACTGGTATCTTGTGTGGGGAGTACCGAGACGAAAACACTGCAGGGAGAAATACATCAGAGGCGATCCGGTCGAGCCGGCTTCTCCCTCGTTTCATAAGGTGTCTCAATTTCAGAATCGAGACCCGTGTCCAAGCACCGTGCGTGTTCACGGTATCCACGGGTCTGCCTGAACTCATGTCGGCTCATACCTCAGGGTTGTTAATCTATAGAGGTATCGAGTACAATTTTTGGCCATCCTGTCATCATCGGCACGGTAATTTTTCATGAATGTTGAGACGACGCTGAAGTTTCCAACGTTGGAGTCCAACGAAATGAACGAAAATATTTCACGAATCGTTGGTGCAGTTTGAAAAACTACGAATCGGAAATTTGGCAGGGAACAAAATAGGAGAATCACTGGAATTATTGGAGAGTTTTTTTCGATCATTTCGTTGGACTCCAACGTTGGAAACTTCAGCGTCATATGTTGAGATGTTTTTCTTCTTTATTCATTCCCCGCTCAATCTTCTTCGATTGATCGCGAATGATTTTCGCTCTCATATGGGGGGGGGGGGGGGGAATCTTTCATCTGTCAAGTTAATTGCCTCGTAAAGTAACAAATATTTTATCAACGTTTCCATTCGGTGCGGATCAGAGTCATTCACGGAGATAGCATCAGTTTATTCAACGTCTTTGGAAGCTGCTCAGCCAGGAAAACATGAGGAAGTTGCAAAACTCACCCCTGTGAAGGGATGAAATTTCGTATAAACTTTTCTCCGCGTGGCCAATCACTGTGACGAGAGAGGATTGCGTGTACAGACTGCGCGTTATCGCGATATGAGCGCGAACTGCTGTTGACGCGAACACAGTAAGTAGTTGGTCGTCGTCTGCATGGTTGTTACGCGGGTTTCGTCGGCCCACCGGGTCGATTCCCGTTGCGCCCACGTGCACATCTCGCCTTCCGAGCTCTGACCTTATTCGGACACCTTCCACTTCGCCCACCGAGATACACTGGCTCTCACAAGTCGTAGTTACCCTTCCTTTCTCCCTGCTCTCAACCCCTTCTCCTCTTTTCCTTTCTAATGGACCGATTCGATGTTTCGCAAACCCTGACAAGTGGGTGCCACTGTTTTTTTTTTTTTCATCTTTCCGTTCGTGACTGTGAATAGGCGAAATTGTTGCAAATTCAAACTACAAGTCTACTCTCAGAATCGTGCAACAATTCTAAATTTTTATTCTCTTCAAGTTTTTATAGTTCAAAACTTAAATTCAACGATTTTTTCACTATCGTAGACTCATTTCATTGAGCAGGAATGATCTTTGAATTTTGTACCGAAAAATGTTTATGCGTATAAGATTTAGAGTTTGAGAAAAATTTTCAAACACATACAATTTTCATGGGGGTAGGAAATATTTTTCAAGTTGTGTGAGACAGTCTTCGTTGATGAATGTTCGAGAATAGTGATTTCGGTAGTCGCAACAATGGAGACTGTTGTGACAATGAATCAGAAATGAGTTTTATCCTGATGACTTTTTTTTTGAAAGGCTCAAGGTTGTCAGCTGATCTTGTTGCTGCTCTTGAATAGCTCGTTTCACCAAGGAAGAATTCATCCAGAAAATATAGTGATTGTATTACAATGTATTATTAATATAGTGATTATTTATTAATTGTATTAATAAATTCAACCTGCAAGTACTATTACGTAAAGTTATAAATGATACTCGACATGAGCTCTCGTCATATTTCACTCGTACCGTTGTCGAATGGTTACGTTCGATATGCTCTTATTATTGGGCGAATGTGTTTGTGTGCGAGAATGATGACACGAGCCAACCTCTCATTTTTACCTATCACAACACATTAATTCCATCGATTTTATTTATTCAGGCGAATACATCTGTCAAAAGTGACATTTCACCCAATGGTCGTCCACCGCATATTTTAGAATGTATCTATAAAATACAGACATGCTTACGATCGTCATCCACTTGATTTGGAGCAGGATAACAAATCGAAGAAAAACAACTTCAAGTACATCCAAGAATGTCATTCCCAATCACTACGGAAATAAAGAAAAATGTTAAGCTCGAGGAACGACGCTGAAGTTTCCAACGTTGGAGTCCAACGAAATGAACGAAAAAAACGTTTGTAATTCACCAATTTTTTATTTCACGAATCGTTGGTGCAGCTTGAAAAACTACGAATCGGAAATTTGGCAGGGAACAAAATAGGAGAATTACTGGAATTATTGGAGAGTTTTTTTCGATCATTTCGTTGGACTCCAACGCTGGAAACTTCAGCGTCATCTCGAGGATCAATCTCGATTGGAATTCGTTTTTGGATCTCTCAGCAGCCTTTGCAAGCTTTCCAGTCTAAAATGAACATGGAAAAAAAGAGAGAAACAAAAATCCTCGTGCTTGTTCAGTGGGCTCTGTCGTAAAGTATACGCAACTGAAAATTTTGTTGCATTAACGTTGAAAAGGAGATCCCTCGTCACTCGAGATATCTCTTTGCGGTGTAGAAAATCGTGATGACTTTCTATGGCACGTGTGGAATGCACGAGAGCACGAGGTACGGTGAACGTCCCACTTGTCAAAGAATTGACGCAGAATTTTTCTGTCCCTTCATTCGAAAATATATATCTGTATATATTTATTGACGTCCTCATTGTTGTATCCCGTCAATGATCTATTGCCAATTGGATCCCGGTGAGCGGCGATAAAACGCGATTATACGCCTGTTTTACGATCAATTTTACAACGAAACTTTGCTTTCGGCCGGTTTGTTGCGAAATTCAAGTCCATCGTATGGATTTTTTGACTCGAAGCACGTGAAATAAATGGAAAATAAAAGTCTACGATAGGTATATTTCGTGCGGTCACCGGAGGCGGCACGGTAAATGTCTCTCGTCGTTTGTGCACAGCAGACAATCCGGAATTTTCACTTTCAACGAAGCCCCCACCGCGACGTCTCTTTAAACGTCCGACAAGTCGCGTGGACGATGACGAGACGAGAGAACTTTTGCTGTCCATAAAGAAACACGTTACTCACTTTTACCGTAAAGATTTTATATATTACAGTATGTATACCGGAGACTCACCGCAATCCTCGAATCGAAAGTACGTGTTTTGCAACGGAAAGTCACACAATTCAGTAGTCCGTGAAATATTTTTTATCGGCTGATTCACATGTGCAAGTTTTAGCTTCGGAATCATCGAATTTGGAAGGCTTTGCCAATGCTGTGTTGGGAGACTGATAATGAGCGTTCATTTCTGATATACATAGTTATAGAAAAGCCCAGGGAGCGACTGGTTTTGAGCAGTTGAATATTTGGCCACCAGAGGTCAGGGTGACACTTGCGAGTTCCCAATAGTTGGAAGAGGGTCTTGAAAAATGAATGAAAACAAATTATCTTCTCTCATCACAATACAATTCATGGTTATCGACTCATTTCACCTTCCCTTTTATCTCATTCTCGTAAATAATGCTTTCGAAATTTGTGGTCATTCGGTTGACTGTTGCAAACTTTTCGTCGTTACGAACGTATCTGACGCTGAGAGAAATGAGAGCAATGAGAATAAAAAGGTATGGAGCAGAAATAATAATCATAGTGACAGGAGCAATTATTTGGATTGCTCTTGATCATCGATGGTAGAAAAAGCGCTGTAATCACTTCTGGAGCTCCCTGTACACTGTGAACATTATCAACTATCAACGGTCACGCACGTGGTTAAGAAGCGTAGCGTTTTTTCTCTAAGGTGCGTGCGTTAATGCCACAATCTCATCGCAAAAATGTATGTTGATACACGTTATTTAATTTAGTAATGTAAGATCTGTGTAATAACGATGGTATATTTGTGTGCCCCAACCCAACAAGTCTCTTGTTCCCTCTAATGAAAATTGCGTTGTTTGTACTTTTCACGCTAACGGTGCAGCACTGGAAATACGTCAAGGTATGAAAATTGGCAACTAAACGATGGAAACGAAGATTTATTTATTTAGCGTTTATCTCAGTTTATAGATATAAACTTTAACTTACTTGATTGCAGACTTTCAAACGAGCTTATTATGTAGCGCGAATATATGCAGAATGTGAACTTGAATAATATATTTAACGTTACTATGAAATCATTTTCTCGCCGTGAGCTGACAACGACCTTTGACACCACTTGGTACACGTTGAACGTCCTTTAAACGTGTTTGTCCTCTCAGCACCCCTCGGTCATTGAATTTAAACGCTCAGGGGAGACTGAACAAATTATACATAGTTCGTGGTTCAAACTACATCGGTAAGATGCGCAAGGATGGCGACGTCGTCTCCATTACGAGGCTCGCAGAATCGGCTCCGTTATCTTTATGTTCTTCGCTATAACTGTGAGCTGCAATGACGAAATGTGCTCGGTAAACGCCTCGCTTTGAGGGGCTTCCACGTGTCCCTCTTCGATAATTAGCGAACGTCGTGTATCCTCCCGCACATGTGTGGCGTTAAATGGGGTGTCCCTGCATCTTGTCTAATGCTATCTACTCGTCAGTCTATTAGCGGTGATTACTTGCTTACTCTCTCCAATGCAATCGATGTCGTTATTCGTTCCATCCCGATCGCGAATCACGAGCTCCAATTGGATCCATTAGCAGTTTATATTTTTAATTTTTCACCTAATCACATGCGATTCTATTTTTATCATCTGATAAGCTATTCGAAGTTATAACTTCGTTTTTAAAAATTCATAGGATTTCTTTGCTCTTTAGAAAAATGTAGCTCAATAGAAGCAATGTAGTGAGCTGACATCTTTTTTTAATTTTTTTAAATTAAAATTTTTTAATTTTAGAAAATTTTAAACATTTCAACTTGAACTTGAAAAATAAAAAAAAAAAATATAAAAAATTTATTTAATAATTAGAGAAGAAAAAAAAACATTGGGCTGAATCTGAGCTAATTTTAATTGTTTCAATTAACATCAACGATTTTCGGGAATAACGAAATTCATCGTCGTCAAGAATTCAAAGTTCGTAGAAATAACCTCGTTTCTGTCACTTGAGATTTCATTTCGGCTTTAATTTAGGCTGACCATGTATATTTATTACGAAATTCTGCAATCAAAATAGTCATTTATTAACACGATTGTTGATCAATCATTTGAAGTTGTTGTACAATGGAATAATGATACTCTTCACTTCCCTAATCGAATGTTCGGTTGTTTTCCGTTCCTTTTTACAGACCTACACGTGTATCCACGTGTGCGTGGTAGTCAACAATCAGCCGTGCTGTTCTCCCACCGTAAGTTCTGACTCGGCGACTACAAGAGTATTGTGCAGTTTCGTTACTTTGATTTGCGAGGCTGCTGTAATTGCTACACTGCGCGTGCACATTTTTATAGCATGAATAGTCATTGTATTTAGCTTCAGAACAAATAGATTTTTCAAAGAATTTTTTTTTTTCACCGTTTTATCGACCGTGAAAAACGATGGACCGAGTTAACGAATTGAGAATTTTTTATCATTTTCATATCAATTTTGTCATTTCTGGTTTTCACTCACCAAGAACTTTCTCTTTCATCTGCTGAATAAACTTGATACGATTAATATAATTTTAATCAAAACTTTGTCAAATTTTTACGCTGTTCGACTTTATTGAATGGGAACGCACACACACACACCGTTTTACTCCATTCCTTTGTTTTTTTATCATCGCACTTGCGTATCCTTTCTGCGGATAGAGCGGTCGCTCGCTTTCGTTACTGGGACGACCGCGGTCTGTGTCGTCGTGAATGACGCACACGAGAATAACGATGTGCATTTATCGAATTGCTCATTCCGTATTATTTTACACGTGTGCACGATTGAAAATTGGAAAAAAATCGCACTTCATTTTTTTTATCTTCATCAATCATTGTACAGAAGTACAAAACTCTTTTTCTATGAAATTTTCTCTCAAATACGTAAGTGCGATCTTCGTTTTCGAATGTAATGTAAATTGTTGATATCACTTTTATTTATTGTCGCAGTTTTCAATGCTTGCTTTTTTATTGTTTTTTGTAGTATCAACAACGCGCCACGAATTTGCTTTGAATATTTTTCGAATTTCTTTGAGAGTTAAATTTTGGTAGGTCCAATTTTTAGTCTGAAATAAGGCTCGTCGTAAACTTTTGAGTCGTGACACGAAATACGTTGATTAAAAAAAAAAATCTAAGAAACCATCTAGGAAATTTTTGTCAAGTTAACGAATCTCATTTTGTTTGCCAACATTTTTAAATTCGACAACTTTTTCCTCTGTGCGTGACGCTAAATTGCTGTGCGCAGGACATTTTTGCCGTAGAATTAAAATAAAATTTTCAGCGTATTAGGTTTGATGGAATTTTGCTTGGTTGAATTTTTACTGCGCAACGAATAAGCGTTTTTTTTTTTCATCTGATCTGCTCATGCGGCGCCACGTTATGGGCGCTAACGTTTTTTTCCCATCTTAACTGTGCTTTTTTGATTTTTTTTTTTTTTTTACTTTTCATCATTCAAGCGGTTACTGTCACAAGTGTTTCGTGAGAGAACACTTCAGGCCATTCCTCCAGCTGGTCAGCTGTTCCTGAAGTGATGAACGCCGTGTTTTTTCTCTAGAATGTTCGTTCTCGTTTATTCGTGCGTGTAATTATTATTTGGCACTTGTATGTTTGTCCTTCGTAGAAATAGTTGAAGCTTCACTTATCAATGTGCGCTCGATGGAATTTAGATCGATCCTCGAAAACGAATTTAATTCGATTCTCTTTCGGTTACAGGCAAGCAGACATGTCGGCGACTTGTTCGAGGACCTGCGGGACGGGCACAATCTCATTTCCTTGCTGGAAGTGCTCTCAGGCGAGCATCTTGTAAGTAGAACTTTTCAAATCACCAACTCAGAAGGGACATACAACCAAAATTGCATTCTCCTTCGATTCCTTTTTTAGTAACAGAATTTTTTTTATTTTCACCATTCCATTCGTGAATCGTCGTAGCTCCTGTGAAAAAGTGAAATTTTTATCGTCCGATTAGAAAGCGTCGCTAGCTTCTATTTGGAAAATCAAAGATTTAGGATCGTGAAAAAATTACTCGGTAAATAAAAAAGTTCGCTCCGTGCGACGAGACGATTAAACCGAACTGTGTGCGAATAATGCGGAGATATTATGACCTATAAACGAGGGAGAATCACGAAATGCCAACTTGATTTTCTCGAGCCTCGACTTTTGTCCACGAAAGCACGGATGAACTAATAATAACGATTTTATTTCGCTACCAAGCCTTCAAATATAGCCACAAAGTTATGCGCATTCAACTGTCCTTCTCTTCACGTCGGGATGCAAGATTAACGCTTCTTTATCTACTTCATTATTTATTAATTTTATTTTCGCGATCGAGCAACGTTCGCGAATCGGCTCTCTTTGACCTGGACTTTGACTGATGATTTTCGCGATCGTTTGCCAGTCCTTCTCTCCTCCGGCTTGCCACCCGTTTAAATCTCACTCCTGCGTTCTCTGTTACGTGCAATCTCGCGGGTGCGATCGATCACGAGGATTTTCGACACGGTTCTTTCATTTGAATATTTTTCAACGAATTATAATTTCGTTTAATCTTTCATTCCATTTATTCCGAATAAAACGAAGCTCGCCAACTGAAACGGAATGCTTGCCGTTTCGGTGAAAATTTAAACGTCACTCCATAACAGATCCCGCTCGAAGGTGCGGAATTGACGGAAAAACGCATTGACGGAATCGGGCTCGACCTCGAGCCAAACTCCGATCGAGAAATCCAATTGATCGCGGAACACCGATCAGTTTGTATCTCCCCAGAAATCTCGACTTGCTCTTCTCAAATTACATCGCTCCGCAATAGTTTGAACTTTATATCCGCACACAATTAGCCAAGTTTTGACGTGCAATCATTGCGATCTGAATAACCGTGTTACTGACTCGCTCCGAGCGATAAAACAACGTTTCGAGCTTTAAATCGATACACCTCTAAACGATCTTGTATATATTCGTACACGCGTCAGTTCGTCTTCAATCTGATACAACAGATGTCTATCTATCCTCTGAATTTGCCCGTAAGCGCCACGCAATGTTCCACTTGCGAATCTTCTTGGCAATGTTACACG